>NC_056729.1:728207021-728282021 GCF_019279795.1 Protopterus annectens
AACTGTCCTCCATTTATTTGCTTTTTAAACTTAGTTGATTTAATGGAATCATTTTTGTCTGATAGGAATCAATACAACATTCTTGCTTTAAGTAGCTTATTACTTTTTATTACTTTACAGTAGTCATTTTTTTGTTTTTTGCCCATTTTGGTTCTCTAGCTAACAACAGGTTTTTCATAGACTTTTTATTGTCTGTTATTCCATATCATTTACTTATGTAGACTGTGTTAGGTTTGTTGCAAATGTAATATGTGTAATAGCAGTGCATCACTGCCTGTAGAAAGCTTGGCATTGTTACAGCAAGCTTTAAGAGTGACTTGACAGTAGTATCAAGAACTCCCACGTAAACCATATAAGTACTGCTTACTATCCTGCACAAAACATTTACTTATGTTTCTGTAGTATTCTATAGTTTGTAAGCCACTGTGGTTTCTACAGGAAAATGATATATAGAGAAATGCAATATGGTATGAAGCACTAATCTGCTATTATCACTAAAATAATGGCACAGCAGGTAGTTTAATATTTAGAAAATATAAACAAAAATTAGGCTCATCTTAAAAAATATTTGGTAATGCTAGTCAGTTGTTACATAGCTATTACTAAAACATCGGTTGCCATTATCTGAGCAGATGGAATGCTGACAAACAAAAGCTCATGGAAAATTTTTGCTGGTTATAACACCCAGTCAAATTAAATATTGTATCACTGTCAGAAGGACAGAAGGATGCAGCCAAAAGATTTCAGACGTTTGGTAGAAGTTGGGCATATCTAGAACTGGGGGAAAATACAGACCTATAGATGAAAAGCAAATTGAATAGACTTCTGTTCCTTTTCCTTCAAGCTGCTGACTCTGAAATAGCATTCATACATTTCAGCAGTTTTGTTGTAAAAAATCACACTGATATTATTCTCCAGCTGTGGGCTTTTCAGGGAGGTATTTCACCATTTCTGTCAATATACAATTTGTCAGGTACAGCTATTAGTGTTTGCAGTGTTCACCATTTAATTCTTAATGTTATCAGGTGTCACACTGATTACTTCTTCTGTTTATATTTTATTCCAATCTATATTCTGATGCTGCTTTTTTTCATTTTTTGGTTAGTCAACACTATGATAACCATCAAGATTTTCCCTCAGAGAGAAACTGCCCATTCATTCCTCCTAAAGCTGACTACTGGCTGGCCAATGTGTTCCTTTACGAGATGAGAGCCATTTGCTGAGAATAACAATGTCCTGTGCTGTGGTTGGTGGGGCTTTTTGATTTAGATAACCCACATCTAATATGACACCTTCTTTAATTTTGAGGTAGTTAGTCAACCCAAGATTAATGTCTATCACTGCTGGTTTTAAAGAAAATCAGAATCTTTTGGAAAGACTGCGAGTCAAAGCACATGGTTTTCACAATTTTAATTTATACAGGTGGCCTACACAATAGACAGGTATATCTGATGGATGGGTTGTGCAAGACATAACATTGTATTTTGCCAGTGGAAGCACATGCATCAGTGCATTATATTTAGCACTGACAAATCAATGTCACATGACATAAGTCGTGTATGCATAAATGCAAATTCCAGTTTAGGCTGTATGTTTTCATGCAGCACTATTCTAATATTTGAGAGAGAGAGAGAGAGAGAGAGTGTGTGTGTGTGTGTGTGTGTGTGTGTGTGTGTGTGTGTGTGTGTGTGTGTGTGTGTGTGTGTGTGTGTGTGTGTGTTCCATTCCATCTCACACAAACAGCATGCACAAGAAAAGCAATGAAAAAGCAGTGATTAAAGTATTTTTGTGTGGGTAAAAGACCCCTGTACCCTTTCCATGAAGGCCTACATCGCTTACCTCCTATTACTAAAGCATACTAACATCAAGATTGCACAGTCACAAAGAAAGAGAAACAGTCTAAATCCTGTGGGTAAGACTGTTTCCTGTGGTCCATGATTTCATAAGCTCAATGAATGATGACCAGTCAAAGAATAGGACTCATATCCTTTCAGAGAGGGTATGAAACGTGTTAATTGTCATTGAGTAGGTCTCACTCTAATATGTCTTCCTCCCAAAACATAACATACAATATTATAGTAACAAGACAGTTATAAATATGGTGTATATGGATGGTGGAGGACATTACTATGCCAAAAGCAAGGCAGAATAACCTTAGCTAATGTAATATCCAGCAGACTTTATGAACAGAGCAGAAAGGAAGGGAGTGACTTTCAAAGATGGAGTAGTAAGGGCAATAAAAAAGTTGCTGGAGAGGACAGAAGAGTGGAAAGAGTAGTAAGTAAATGTAGGGTGAATGATTGGAACAATGAATTAGATAATGTCTGAGGAGATCTAATTGGAGAAAAGGTGGAATTGCAACAGGATGAGATATAAATTAAAAACAGGTAGTGGAATACAGAAATATTTGTCTATATAAATTATCTCTACAATTTCAGTACCTGCTATTGGGTATGTGGCACCAGATGGCCATTTTAAGCTTCATATGGAGGCAAGCTTTCGTATCTCAGCCCCAAGTTATGCCAGTTTTCCTAAACCTCCATTTTGGCCTCTGTATATCTGTCCTTGGCACTGCTAGACCACGTATAGCACTACTGAATTAAAATCATCGTTGAGTAGCAGTGATAAGGATAAATGAGTTGGAAAAGGCAGAAATCACCATGTTTCATTGACAACTGATGAACAGTATTCCTACTTTATGGGTAAGGCATGAGGTTTAAGACTTTTTCACTACTTATTAATAACATGATTGGGAAATGTGTAAAGTGGCATTTTTACTGCTTCCTACATCTGTTGGAATGCTTACTGCTTTCAGATGAATGGGTATAGGAGCAGGTTATTTCAAATAATGAATGAAATGCATTACCTTACTCACTAGCACACATATACATGCATATTTCCTACTCCTGTAGCAGAGGCCAGCACAACACAGGCAGTAGGAACAGAACATAGAAACCCACAAGTCAGAGCTAGTGCTACAAGGTGTATGTCTAATACAGAGCCATTCAATATCCACATTTATTAAAACTTTCACAGAAGGATGACAGGTGTCAGTTTGTCATTTTTGTTACAACATTTAATTAAATTTTACAGCATGATGCAACAGCAGGAAGCAAAATACAGAAGAAACATCTTCAGTCACAAGGAGAATCACATTTTATGGATACTGGGGACATATGAGAAAAACCTTGTTGGAAACAGGGGGCCAAACAAGCAGAGACAGATTAGGCTTTGAGTCAGTCATTGTCTGAGAGTACTGCTGTAAATGAGAAATAAGGGAAATTGAGTATGGCACATCAGTAACAGGAGGGCAGTACTCCTCAATCAGTCCACTTTCACAGAAGGCTACTTGGAATGTAAAGAACAGACAGCAGAGAATACCAAACAAAAATTGACAAAACCCATTCTTAGTATTGAAATTCGGCACTGTTTTCTCCACATTGAAACCCTTCTGATATAACTAGCAGTTGTATCACTTACCTCTCAAAACTGACATATGTTGATGTTGACACGTTGGACTCGTAACAAAAAGCATCATTTCTATTGCTGACATATAAGAAATCTGCAGATGAGACAAATCTTTCCTATATCTCATCTATCTTGGGTGTTAAGCATGGGAAATAGGTAAGCTAGCAACAAACTTATGTAGTTTCGCTAACTGAAAAGTAGATAGGAAAGGCACTGCAGTAATTTCTCCATGCCATACATACAAGGCCATGTCAAACCCTGAGCTGTTGGACATGCTACACTTAAAGAAATCCCAATCCCTCAAAGCCACATGCTCCAGGTATCTAAACCTTGTCATCACAATGAACAAAACATGCTGGAGGGATAGGTTCCTGACTCCCCATACTCTGGAATAGACTGCCCATACATGTCAAGCAGAGAGCCTCCTTGGCCCTCTTCAAAAGGAACCTTGTTGATTGGATGGGAGATAGGAAATTCACCCCGGGGATCATGTCAGTTGCCCTGCTAGACAGGGGTCCAGGGAAGTAAATCTTGTGGGAAGAAATATCCAGGGAATTGTTATGGCTAGGCTTGTATAGGCCCTAGGGCCGATAGCTTAGTACCAACCTATGAACCTATGAACCTCCTGTATAAGGTGCAGGAGGGCATAAAAAAAGCGACTGTGAATCCAGTAAAGTAGGAAGGGCTTCTAATCAGTATAACATAGTCCCAGATTTTAATCATAGCCTCACCTCAGGCTTCGTGCCCACTGAGTGGTGCACAGCTACTGTTATCCCGCTCCACAAGGGAGGATCCGCCTTGGATCCTGGGAACTACCATCCCATCAGTCTGACAAGCCTTATCTGCAAGGGAATGGAACACATTATCATGGAACTTATAAACAAAGACATTGGCAACCTTCAAACACTGGACCCCCACCCAGTTTGGGTTTGTGAAGGGCTGATCTTGTCTCCTGAATCTGATTGATTTCTTCGAATCAGTCTCCAGAGCTGTGGACGAGGGTAAGGCAGTCCACACAGCCTATCTGGACCTTGCCAAGGCCTTCGACACCATCCTCCCACTCTGGAATCATAGATAAATTTACTAAGCTGGGCATAAATTTCTACATCACTCAATGGGTTGCCATCTGGCTTACTGACAGAACCCAGACTGTAAAAGTAGCCGACTCCAAATCCAGCTCCAGACAAGTGACAAGTGGAGTACCTCAGGGTTCAGTTCTGGGACCACTCTTGTTGGGCATCTACTTCTCTGAAGTACAGGCCAACACTAAGGGACTCTGGCTAACAAAGTTCGCAGATGACTGCAAACTGGGAGCCATTATTGAATCCACAAATGATGTGGATATTCTACAGAAGGGCCTTACAGAAACAGATGCCTGGTGCCAGAGCCATGGGCTCAAGCTTAATGCCAAGAAATGTATAGTTATCCCCTTTGGAAAAAAACGTGTACCCATGAATTATCCCATAGGTGGCAGGATACTAAACATCGAAAGTGTGATGAGAGACATAGGGACACAGGTGGACAGTGGTCTCACTTTCGATAACCACATTGCCACAACAGTCAGGAAATCCTTCTATGTGGCACACCTCATCACTAAGGGGTTTTCATCCAGAAAAAAGGTGGTCATTGTCCCACTGTACTCATCCCTCATTAGACCCATTATAGAGTATAATGCCTCATTTGGTATGTACCTCTCAAGACATCTGCAACAACTGGAAAGGCCACAGAAATACCTCACTAAAAGAATCACAGGCCTAAAGCAGATGCCATATGCTGACCATCTAAAAAAACTCCAGCTATACTCTGTGGCATATAGTCTACTCAGAGGCAATCTCTGCTTAACATACAAGGCCATGTCAAACCATGAGCTGTTGGACATGCTCCACTTAAAGAAATCCCAATCCCTCAGAGCCACATGCTCCAGGGATCTAAACCTTGTCATCACAATGAATAAAACATGCTGGAGGGATAGGTTCCTGACCCAGAGCCTCCCCATACTCTTGAATAGACTGCCCATACATGTCAAGCAGAGCACCTCATTGGCTCTCTTCAAAAGGAACCCTGATGATTGGATGGTAGATAGGAAATTCACCCCGGGGATCATGTCAGTCACCCTGCTAGACAGGGGTCCAGAGAAGTAAATATTGTGGGAAGAAATATCCAGGAAATTGTTATGGCTAGGCTTGCATAGCCCCTAGGGCCGATAGCCTAGTACCAACCTATGAACCTATGAACCTATGAACATACTCCTAATTTACATCTCATTATATCTTTGTTTGACAAAGATCTTTCCAGGCTAAACAACAATTCCAAGGTGCCGTAATGTCGCCAACTGAACCAAAAAATACATAAAAAATATAATGAGAGTCCAAATGATAAAACCCACTTTTAATGAATGACCAACCAAGTATTGAGTGCTTTTGTCCCGGGACTTCATCTGATGATGAAATACAACAAATACTAAAAAAAAAGCAGTGGTGGAATCCTCACCTAAAGAGGGTATGTAATAAAAGAAGAAATTTCATGGCCAAAATCAAGAAAAACAAATCCCTTAAAGACAAATGCTCTCTTATGCAACTAAACAAGACAGTAAGCAATGTAATTAAGTTCTACAAGGCCAACTATGAGGTCAGAATATCCTCACTGGATAAGGACAATGGGAAGGCCTTCTCCAGCTACGTCCAGAACCTTAGAGGTAACATACAACATTGTGCTGAACTTGTGTTGAATATTACCACCTACAATGATCAGAGTGACATAGCAAATCCCTTGACTGATAAATTCAGCTTAAGCTTCACCACCCCCCAGCTCCACCAGGTGAAATTCTGTCCAACATATTTCCCTCAGCTATCAGCAGGGACCTGATACTGGCAGCACTTGCTAAAGCCAAGAATATCACCTCCATGGGTCTCAACAACATCCACTGTTGCCTCATGAACAGTCTAATGCATATCAGGACCACTTAAGGCACTCTTCAACTACAGCCTTGAAACAAACTACATTGCAAGTGAATGGAGGACCACAACCACAACAGTCATTCCTCTCCACAAGGGCAGTCCATTAACCAACCTGAGGAACTACAGACCCATCAATCTAACAAGCCTAATTTGCAAAAGCATGTAATGAATTATCATGGGAATGATAAACAAGGACACTGGCAACCTACAGACACAGGAAAAATCCTAATTTGGCTTTGTTAAGAGAATATCATACCTACATAACCTCATAGACTTCTTTGAGAGGGTTTCTATGGCAATAGACTTTGGTAAAATAGTGCATACTGTGTATCTTGACATGGCTAAGGCATTTAATACAGTACCCCTCTCAGGCATTGTTGACAAGCTGTCTGGCATAGGAGTACATCCTTACATAACTCACTGGATTGCCGGTTGGCTCACAGATAGGACCTAAGATATCTGGATTGGTGAGACCACCTCTCCAAAGACATCTGTCACCGGTGGAGTTCACCACAGCTCCGTGCTGGGCCCACTCCTGTTCAGCATCTACTTCTTCGAAGTCAAGACTAACATTAAAGGCCTCTGGCTCACCAAGTTCACAGATGACTGTAAACTGGGAGCTATTACAGATTCCTCCCAAGATGCAAACATCCTGCATGTGGGTTTAACACAGACAAATGATTGGTGCTAAAGCTATGGCCTAAAACTCATTGCCCAAAAATGCATTATAATGTCCTTTGGGAAACTGTCAACTCATGTTAATTACTCCATCAATAAAACACCCCTGATAGTTGACCCTGTAGTTAGGGATCGGTGAACATAGAGAGCAATCTGGTCTTTGACCAACATGTAGCTAAGATAAAAAAAAAAAATCATTTTATGTTACCCAACTTATAGGTAAGGGTATAGCATCCAGGTCCAAGGAAGTTATAGTACCACTCTACTTTTCCCTTGCCAGACTTATCATTGAATATAATGCCCCCTTTGGCATGTATCTAACCAGACACATTCAACAGTTGGAACACCCACAAATGTTTCTCACCAGGAGAATTCAGGGCATGAATTCCCTATCCTACACTGATTGCCTAAAAACTCTGTCTGTGTATTCAGTTCCCTACAGTCTGCTGAGAGGTGATCTTGCCTGGCTTACAGTGCTTCTTCAGACCTAGCCCTGATGGATCTGTTGCACATGTGCTAAACAAACAGCACCAGAAACACTAGATCCAGGGATCTGAACTTTGCTTGTTATATAAACAGAATGTGCTGGAGAGACAGATATGTGCTCCAAAGGATCCCAAACTATGGAATAGACTCTCAGTCCATGTAAAGCAGACTTCATACCTGACCCTGTTCAAACAAAACCTTGACAGTTGGATGGGAAATCATAAATTTACCCCTGGTCTGACCCTCATGTCTCTTATGGACAGGGTTGTCAATAAGAAAAGTGTTATCCTAACACCCCCCCCCTGCATATCCTTAGCTTCCTGCCTACTGACATGCACCCCCCATATGATACATATGATACTTGGGACCCAAATAGTTTGGGGTGTGCATCTAAGCTTGTAAGGACCCTAATGGTCATTAGCCTAGTAACAGCCTATGAACCTATAAAATCAATGCTGTTAAACGCAACTGGTGTCTGTGAATCATGTCTCAGTTGTGCTAGGTACTGCCAGCTCAGCCTCCTTCTACACTTCAGTGCAATAACTATGAATAGCACCTGCAGTTTCCTAAAGTGGCATCAATGCGGTCTTTGTCTACTACTTGGACTAGTCTAGCTATATTCTGTTTTTAGTCTGTTCTTGCCCCAAAGTTATTGTACTTCTTCTATGACAAAGGATATTGCTAATGAGGTGATTTGTTCTATTGAGAATATTTTGCTTCATTACAGGACAAATGTGTGTGACTTTTTGCAATTTACAGTCATGTTTTATTGATATCTTACTGTCCAATAACAGATACATTTTATACATACAATGAAATTAATTTTTATTATTGCTGTTTGCATTTGGCATTTGCCTTTCTTTGCATTAATGTAAAATATAAATAAATTAGAGTGCTTTATGAAGAAGAAGAAGAAGAATACACAATTATTTATTTATTTTATTTATTTATTTTCAGTTTGATTACCGGGGAAGTCCACTGGGCCAGAATGTGCCCATTTTCAGTGGAGGCCCGGGGAGAAAAGCTCCATAAGCAATACAATAATGGTTACATAATGTTAAAGGTAAAATACATGTATAAAATTCATACAGTAAGGAAATGCAATTGCATAAAATGTACATCATAAAACACAGTTAACAGATAATAGAGAACACAGTTTACTCTCAGCTAGAGCGTCTTCTGCGTGGAGACATGCATGAATGGGCATACCTTCGTTGAAGGTTGTGCGTCAGGGCTGGTAACTCGGCACGTAAAAATCAACTACCAATCATTAGCGGACCGGAGTTCCGCTGTGGCGACCCCCTAACCGGGAAAAGCCGAAAGACACAAACAAACAAAGAGAACACAGTTTACAGGTATTTCTATTCAGCGCAGCATGATCAACTGTCTGTAAAATAAAGATCTGAGGTTTCTTGTGTTTTTACATTAGAAGGGGGGGGTAGTTTGCATGCACATGTTTTAATTAAGTAAGGTAAAAACTTGCTGTGCAGACAATAGAAATACTGTGATATTTACAGTATTTACATACTTGGAGTCATGTGAGAGAATTGCTTAATCAGTGACTGTCAGCTTAAGTCTATTTTAGGAGAATAGAAATATTAGTTTGAGGGAAGAGTGGAACAAGCAGTATGAAGAGCTCATTGGGGAATTCCCTTAAATTTAGGTAGGGTGTAAACAGGAACATTTCCGTTTGGATGACAGGTATGAGAAAAGTTGGGTCTTGAAGGTTTCTGAGTTTGGTATAGTCCTAAGTGAAGGAGGGAGAGAGTTCCATTTCTTATCTAAAGAGAAAGAGAAGAGAAGCTGGCCAGCAGGTCATTTGGGTTTGCGGATAGAAATTAAATTTTGGAGTTCAGATCACAGAGATCTGTTTGGGAAGTATGGGGGAAGGATGTTTGTTAAGGCTGGGCATTTATCTGGGCAGAATATTAATTTGTGAGCGGTGGTTAGTTGAAGATAGTCTAGGTGGTTAAAGAGTTCTAGCCAGTTCAGTGATTGTAGGGTAAGGCAGTGGTGAGTAGAGGTTTTGGATTTAGTTGCAAATTTAGAGATCTTATTATAGCAAATTTCAAGTTTTGAGGTGTTGGAAGAAGACAGATTAGTTAGAAGAGGGGCTCCATATAGTAAAGAAGGTAGAAGGTAGGTAGTTGCCAAGGTATGCCTAGAGGAGTTCTAGAGAAAGAGGTTATTCCTATAGAGCATACCTAACATTTGGTGGGTTTTCTTTATGTTTTGTTGTATGTGGATATCGAATTTAAGGTGTTCATCTATAGTAATGCCAAGATGTTTTGCAAAAGGGACCACTTCTATAGCAGTGTTGGTTTAGCTTAGGACTTTGAAAGCATTTTTGTCATAAGAGAAAGCCCTGGAGGGAGGGAAAAGTAGTATTTTAGATTTATTTGAGTTGAGAGAGAGAGATCGTTTTGGTGCATCCAGTTCTCAGTGGTAGAAACTGTTATTTGGGTTTTAGTCAGTAGTTCAGGAAGGTTAGACTAAAGTTGAGTCATCAGCGTATTGGATAACTGTTGTGTCAGGGATGACATTGTGAAGGTTATTAATGAAGATGTTGAAAAGCATGGGTCTGAGGATGGACTGCTGGGCAACGCTGGTGGGTGTTGATAAGAAGGAGGAGGTAGAGTTCTTCCATCTGACAGCTTGAGATCTGTCTGATAGGTAACTGGAGAACCAGGATAGTGTATTAGGGGAGAGATTAAGGTTGGTGAGATGAAAGAGAAAGTGTTTGTGGGAAATGTTGTCAAATGCTTTAGAGAGATCTAGGAGTACTGTGGATACTAGTAGTCCAGAATCTCGGGCTCGATTGATTGTTTCTAGGAAGGATAGTAGGGCAGTTATGGTGCAGTGGCCGGGGCTGAAGCCGTGTTGAGTGGGTGTTAGGAGTTGATTTTGAGTTAAGAAAGGCATAAGTTGGTGGTGAACACATTTTGTAATTACAATTACTAAAATATTTAGTCTGTGAGAGCGAGATATCTTCTTTCTTACAAAACATCATTTCAGCCTCCAAGCTGTTAAATGTCTTTGTCCACATGAAAAGAGTTTGGAAGTTCTTGCAGGATGTAACTGTAACTTCTGGATATAGATTATATCAGACTGATATTAATTATATTTGACAACTTGTTTGCTAGTAGTATCCAGTGTTTGCGTGATCACAGAATAAGACTTTACAAGACTGCTTCTCTACTGATTACTTTAAAAGTAGTGACATGACACTGTATACCAGGCTGTGTGAACCGTGCAGCTTTAATTGATGTCTGCTTAAGTAAATAAGCAACTCAATAAATATTGAACCAAAATAGATTATGATTCTTTTTGGCTATCTGCTTAGTAATGTTCAAGCCTAAAGTTAGTGTTTAGATCTCTGTAATACCTAACTTCAAATTAATGTGCCTTTTCCTTTATGAAGAATTAGTTGTAATGATTACTGAATTATTTACACTGTTTAAGTAAGCTAGGAAAACTAGGTAAGAACCTACACTAGCATAAACATTTCAAGATGTATCATGTATATATTACAGCATTTTAAGTTAGATAACTGACATATTTGTCTTTCATGGACAGGTACATGTAGATGGCCTAAGTGGAAACATTCAGTTTGATCAACATGGAAAGAGAGTTAATTACACAGTAAACGTAATGGAGCTCAAAAGCACTGGGCCTAGAAAGGTAAGTTCAGTATTTGATGTCATCTTTTGAACTATTACTGTTTTAGTGTGGGTAGCTCTCATATGTTTATAGGCTTTACTTGTAACACAATGGACTATTATGCAAAACATGCAAACACTTCACATTCAAAAAATAAAAAAATAAATACACTTGCTTTTCTTTCGTGATCAGCAGTTTATTTCAGGCGACAGCAGGCTGTACTTGAATTCAGTCTAATGTGTTTATTAATTGCATATTGCCTCATTAACTAAAAGACAGATTGTCATTTTGCTCATCCTGTGCAACTTCAACAAATTTTGTGTACTAAAGAAGCAAACTTTCATAGTCATTAAGTGCGCATACTAATAGATGCAGTATTTTTCATAGAGGGACTTAAGACCTTTCCTCCCATTTTGACTTTGATTCAAATAGTATTACAAAACAAGTAATTCACTATGCCAATACAAACTAAATCATGACTGGGATTTACATAGATGTCACTTCCATGCAAGAGTTCCAGTGCTATGCAACACCATGTGTAGTTATTACACATGAAAGCCAAGACAGGCAGTACTTCTGGACATGTAGCTGTGCTTCAGGGTACAGAAACAGGCAGCAAAACAACTGTGCAAGCAAACAAAACTGTGCAAGTGAAATTCAGCTATTACAGTATGAGACATAATGCACTGGGTGGCTGAACACTTCATTTTGTGACATCTAAGAGAACTTTCTCTGTGGCACAGCGTATAAGTGAGGTGAGTTTACAGAATGAAGACAACTGCTGCAAGGTTCAAATCAAGGGCACAGATTCTTTGGGGCTGGTATAATAGTTTTGGTGTTTACCTCAAGGATACAAAGCACAAGTTTTGATTCTCACCTTTGAAAGGGAAATTGGTTAGGCTTAAAATAGCCCAGACAAACAGCTAGCCCAGTACTTATTTATGAACCTATAAGGACATGAATTCACAGATGGATGCATCTCAGTACTAAAGGACTCCATGTAGTAGGTCTGTTGTGTGTACTTCAGCAGGATAGAAAAAATGAGTATAGACATATATAGTAGTTTGGTTTTACAACTGTAGTGCTGTGGCATCCACATATAGAGACACCTGTCAAATGCACACATGAGAAGGCAAATGAGTAGCTGGCAAGTAGGGGGGCACATAGAAGAGAAAATCTGTAGGAATGTGCAAATTGGGGGGAAGCAGAAACATTTTAAACTGTCAGGACCCTTTTTTCTTTATATTAAGAGAAGGGAAGAGGGAGAATGTTAAAACTAATGTCTCGGCTTTTCCCGGTTAGGGGTCTCCACTGTGGAGCTCCGGTTTGCTAATAATTGGCAGTGAATTTTTTACGGTGCCGAGTTGCCAGCCTGACGCCCAACCTTCAAAGAAGGCACACCCGTTCATGCACGCACCTACCTGCATGTCTTTAAATGTCACTCGACCATGGGGAGGACATGCAGACTCCACACAGAAGGCGCTCCAGCCGAGAATTGAACAGGAGAACCTCTTGCTGTGAGGCGGCAATGCGAAGAGGAGAATGTTATAAGGTAAAAAAGGGAAGAAAGAGAGTTGTTAGGGGAAGTTTGACATGTAAACAACACTGAAAACACCACTATAAACAAGGATGGATGGGCAAACATTTAGATGGGGAGATGTGGGATGGATATAGACAGACGGAGGCCGGGCAAATACAAATGGGTAGGTCTGCACAATAGATATGATATGGGTTGTGACAAAAGAGGAAGAGAACACACCTGGCTGGGAGAATGGTGGTGGTCAAGCAGATTCAAACAACCTGCTGTTGCAGCTTATAGCAAAATTTGTGTGAATCATCACTGGATAATGGAGCAGATTGGCCAGTTTTATGGGCCACATCTTCCTCTGGCAGGATGGGGCTGCTGATGGAGTGATTCCACAATCTGCTGCAGAAGTATCTCCATTCAGATAATATAACTGCCCACTCTCTCTCAACCACAGCCTCCATCAGGTGCTTCAGCTGCAGGTGGGCCACATCAGGCCATGCTGCTAGCTGTCTGCCAGTGAGGGGCTATGACCCCTCCCTAAATGAGACAGTCCCAACCTTACTGCTGTCACACTCCTCAATAACAGCATCAGCATGGCCGTGGTAGGCAAATCTGTCATCTAGGCCTGAAGTCATAAGTGAGTCTATCCTGACAATGGTTGCATGTATACGTGAGTAGTACTGACTGTGATTGGCCACTAACATCTCCAGCATTCTCTTACAGAGGGAGATAAAGTTACTGTGTCAGTGTGCTAGTTCTGGAAGAGAACAGACATATCAGAGAACTGTGAGAGGTGTAAAGTAAGATGCCGGAATAACAATTCATAGTCCTATATATATATATATATAAATATATAAATATATATATATATATATATATATATATATATATATATATATATATATATATATATATATATATATATATATATACATTTACTATGAGAGCCGGGCTGCAGGCTGATGTGTCCCTATCCATCTGTCAGCATAGTGACACCGAATATTGTCAAGTTACATATGCAGACACATGAGATAGTGTGTAGACATCATGGAATCGTGCAGCATAAACCCACCCCATAAGGTATGCAGTATATACCCACAACAGATGGAGTCCACATACCCCATTAAGTGCCAATACAGCCTCCTCCTAACAGTGATATTCTACACAGGAGCTTGCACTTATGTAGTGACCTTGATAAATACCTGCCAGTACAAAGAGCACTGTCAAACATAATAACTAGAAAATAAAACTAAAGGACCATTCAGGGCAAGCATGAAGGGCTTCAGTGTTCCTTCACACAAGTGATGATAATGATGCTTACACTGTTCCCCTGTTCCCCCATCCTGGATATGCCTGTGACTCCGAAACTTCCTCATCTAGGTCATAACAGTCATTCATTTCCTAAAGACACCATCACAGGTTTCCATTAGTTTCCATCCAAACATGCTGCGAAGGAGATAAAAGCATAATCTTGCTGCCTTCACACACCATGCCAGCAGTTTTTGGTGTGTACCAACAGAATCTTCTATTCTTTTGAATATCCTCAGAAAATGGTGTCATTTTCATGACAAACAAAATGGTAGCCTATAAATCATACTTAAGTGTTTCTGAATCATGGGATGTGCAAAATGGAACTGCAGTGTTGAGCAATACACATATTCACACACCACCCCTGCATGAGCTTGCACCTACGAACTGTCATAGCGGAGCATAAGCATTAGGCTGTACCTAATGCCACAGCTGCACAGTAGCAAAATAAAGAGATCGATAAGCATTCATGCCTTCTGACCTGATTTGCATACATGAAAAACAAATATGTATAAAGCTGCATTGTTTGGAGGCATTCCTCTATTCTGTGCACTCAGTCACACAGATTATTGACTTCATACTGGATATTGACAGCAATGTCTGAAGTACATGCTCTGTTTGTATGGTTTATTGGTAACACCATTTCTTTTGAAGTGTCACATATTAGGATATAGTTTCCTTACAAGATGTTAACAACCTGATGTTGTCAATCTTCATTCATTCTTGACTGATGGGTTCAGTTCCGACCTCTCGGAACTGACTCGGCTGTTATACATAGCTTGAACCAGCCAAAAACTCTCATGCTAAGGCTGTACCCACAATGCCTCTCTTCCCATTACCTCAGATCTCATTTGTCATGTAGAAAATTGGACGTGTCAGCTGATGCTGTCAGCTAAGTGCTTTAAAATTTTTATTTTCATTGTTGTGTCTAACAACATTTGATTAAAATTCTATTATTTCTCTGTTATTTCTCTTACTGGATAGTTTTGCTACCTCATTTTGAGTGTGTGACTGCTTTCTGATTATTTCTACCCAATCCTTTTTTACCTTACAGTAATTCTTATTACCATCGTTGGTAACAGGCCTCCTCCCTTTCCTTATAACCATTGGTAGTCTTTGATTCCATTATTGGTATCCTTTTCCCTTTATCCTTTTACCTGTTTGAGTATTTTTTTCTATACCATTGTTGGTATGTCTGTAAAAAAAAACAAAACAAAAAAACAAAAACAACTCCTTTCTTCTTTTCCTCTCTTTTTGTACGTGAGTGTGTGTGTATGTGTGTGCGTGTGTGTGTGTGTGTGTGTGTGTGTGTGTGTGTGTGTGTGTGTGTGTGTGACCCAACTGTTTTTTGATATGTCAGAGAAACAAAAGGGGACATCTGGCTTCAAGCAGTGTAAGGCTGTAGCAGAAAGATGCTCAGTTCTGATGGGCATCTTTCTTGCATGTACTGTTTGGGTGCCCCTGACTTGGACATAACTTGTAATATTTGTCAGCGCTTTAGCCCTCGTACTTTAGCAGAGAGGTGCAATAAGCTATTCTTAAAAGGTTTGCTGAAAAGTGCCTTTACTGAAGGCCTATCAAAGGAAGAGACTTCAAAATCTCCAAAGCTAGATATGAACAAAAGAAGCCAGTCTGTGCTGACCTCCCCTACTGCACATGAAGCAATGTCCCAAAAATTGCAGGTTCAGACGAGTTCTTTGGAACTGAAAGCCAAAGTACCAAAAGTGATAGTATCATCACCCACGGCACCAAAAACAACTAAATCCATATTGGTGCCATCAGTCATTGATCCGACACAAACCTCTTCAGCACTGACCATTGCTTCAGCGCTGATGACCTCTTTGGTACCGACAATAGTTTCTGCACAACCACCACTATCCCCTCATTCGGTTCCACATTCCCCTTCCATACAACAGCCTATGGTGCTGAAAAATCGACCCAACAATTATTCCCAGGACTAGATATTACCCTTTAGTAGACCCTTTTTTGGATCAACAACCAAGCCCTTTTCTGGATAGACCTGAGTCCCCTTAGTGAATGTCAATATGTTCCTCTGTGTGTCTCTCAGAATTGGACGTAATTAGATTGGTGGACCAGCTTTTGGCAGCCAGAGGCCTCCCTGTACCTTCACAAACCTCTCTCCCACTCAGAGCTGAGGCTTATTCTCCAAGGACTCCACCAATTTATCCTCCTTCAACCTCTTTTCAGGATTTGGAGCCCTCTACTTTGACACTCCCGGTACCAGCTACCTCTGTGCTGAATGTGAACCTCACATCTGTACCGGACTCGACTCTGTGGTCTTTGGCTCCTTCAGATCCATAACACACCTGGGACCATGGTTTAGCTGTTCATTCTGAGATCCTTGGACTAGTTCTGGTTGTTTCAATGGTACTGTCTATGGCTCTTGGGGCCATGCAGTTTCGAGCCCTTTCTCAGCTCCTGGTCTGGGTGGAGGCTTGTCGGAGCAGGGTGTGACCCCAGTTACAAGGTTATCTTTCTCAGTTCCAGACTCTCATCCTGCTTCAGTTGGGCCTACCTTCCAGATTATGGAGAGAGCTTTGAGCTCAGCAGGCTTCCAGTTGGTTCTATCCTCGTCAAAATGCCATATTTTCATTTCCTCTGGTTCACGGCTGTCGCAATCTGATATGTCTGGACAGCGGGCACAAGAGCTGCAAGACACCCCGGTTAAGGGTCCCCCCTCACTGGAGTCCTCCTCAAAATCTCCACCTGAGGAGCAACCCCTTAAGGGATGTGCAAGAGGAAGCACCCAGATTCTCCAGAAGAATCAGTCACTGAAGACAGAGATTACGATGAAGGGGAAGGGCCCCCATGGTCAACCCCAGAAGATGTCTCTTTTGGAGACATCCTGGAAATATTAAAACAGAGGGGTGACTGGAAGCCCTCAAATGCATCCTCCAAAGAATCTGTGTTCTTGCAGGCTTTTTGTGCCCGCCCTTCTACTTCTTGGGTCACCCTGCCCACTGACGACCCAGTTAAGTTGATTGTTCAGTAAGTGTGGAAGGCTCCTGACTCCATAGAGTCTATTCCCCAGAGACCAGATAAGATTATTTCAGCCCCAGAAGATCAGCCCCATTGACTAAAGGTCTAGCAGTAGATGCCATGGTGGTAGCAGCAGCCACTAAAAAGGAACTCGTAGAGGAGAGTTCAACTGTCCATCCTCCTAACCGAGAGTCTCGGATGATGGACAGATTTGGGAAATGGGTCTTTGTTTCAACGACCTTCGTTATTCAGTTCTTGAATTTCTTGGCACACTTTACTAGACTCCAAATGGATCTTATAACTGAGCTCTCAGACACCCTTGCTGGAGCAGTGTCTGATGGGGTTCGAGATAAGGTTGCCTCTCAGCTTGCCTCCCTGGTTTCGATCTCAAATTCGTCCATGTGGCTTATCGCTCATACAGCCAAAGGGATGTCTAGAGCAGCAGGTACAGGCGTTGCCATTAAGTGTCATGCCTGGATGCGCTTGTGTGATTTTATGAAACCCATTAAGTCTTCCTTTATCAATGCTCCTGTTGATGGTACTTCTTTGTTTTACCGAAAGTCAGAGACACACTGGCCAGGTGTTAAAAAGACGAAAGACCCTTTCTGCTGTGGGCGTTCATTTTTCCATTCCACAATGACCTTACTCCAGGAATCAGAGGAGTGGAAAAATGTAGTTCAAGAAGACCCGAGGGCCTTTTCAGGACACACGTGGTGACTTTTCCCCCCGGGGCAGAGGGGGAAACTCTTCTGGAAGACGTCCCCTGCCCATGGCAGAGGGAGTCTCCATAACCAGGGCTCCAGAGATTCCTTTTCTGGACAACCCCATCAATGCTCCTGAATGGAGGTCTGATTACCCCTGAAGGCAGTCGGGGGAAGATTTTCTTTGCACCATTCAGCCTGGCTTACACTAACCTTGGATACCTGGATGCAGAAAAGAATTACCAGGTTATTACATTCCCTTAAATCTCTTGCCAAAATCCCAAAAGCGAATCCTCAATGTTCGACCTAGTCAGAGGGCCCTATCAGCAGTAGAGATTTGAAAGCTGCTTCAAAAAAGAGTCATCCAAGTAGTCCCACCAGACCAAATAGGATCCGGATTCTATTCAAGATTCTTTTTAGTGCCAAAAAGGACAAGGTATTGGAGACCAGTCCTGGATCTCAGCCTGTTAAACAAATTTGTATAACAGACAAAGTTCTGGATGGTCACTGTTCAGTCTATCCTTCCCTGTCTAGAGAAGGACAATTGGATGTGCTCTATAGATCTTCAGGATGTGTATTACCACATAAAGATGGACAAGTGCTCCAGAAGATATCTCTGCTTCTGGCTAGGAGCCAGTTACTACCACTTCCAAGTGCTGCCCTTTGGTCTCACCACAGCCCTCAGGGTGCTCACCAAATGCATGGCGGTCATAGCAGCTCATTTGAGACTACAGGGATTCCGGGTGTTTCTATATCTGGATGACTGGCTCTTCACTGTCCCCTCCAGCCATCTACTGCTTTACACCATAGACTTTGTTCTACATCTTGCTGAAATACTAGGCATTTCAGTCAACAAAGAAAAGTCACAATTGACTCCCACGCAGGATCTGGAGCTCATCGTAGCAAGATTAAATACAGTATCCTGTGTAGCCTTCCTTCCTCTCCACAGGCTGTTGAAGCTAAGATCATAAGTTCAAGTAATCTTTTGCCAAAACAAAGTTCCTGCTCATCTGATACTACAAGCTCTAGGAACCATGACAGCAATGATAATGTTAGTCCCCTAGCAAGGTATCACATGAGGCTTCTTCAATGGCTCTTGGTGTCAGAATAGTTACTTCTAATACACCCTATGTCCCATCCAGTCTTGATAATATATTGCTGCAAAAAGGATTTAACTTGGTGGATGAAACCAGAAGAGAGTCTATGGGGTCATCCCTTTTCCCCCTCTCAGCTCAAAGCTGTAGTGGCCATGGACACTTCCCAGATAGGGTGGGAGACATTTTCTGGGAAAGACTGTTTGAGGAACTTGGTCCCCTTAGGAGGCCAATTTGCACATCAATGTCCTAGAATTGAGGGCAGTGCTTAGAGTTGCAAGCATTCCAGGCTGTCCTTCCTTATAGGTTCATAGGTTCATAGGTAGGTACTAGGCTATTGGCCCTAGGGCCTATATGAGCCTAGCCAAAAGGTACCCTGGCTTTCGCCACCCAAGAAAATTATTTTCCTGTGCTACTGTCGAGCAGAGCCACAGAAGTGATCCCCGGGGTGAATTTCCTATCTCCCATCCAATCATCAAGAATTTTCTTGAAGAGTGCTAATGAGGAGCTTTGTTTGATATAGATAGGTAGTTTGTTCCAGAGTATGGGAAGTCTCTGGGACAGAAATCTATCCCTCCAACATGTTCTGTTTATTGTGGTGACAAGGTTAAGGTCCCTAGAGCATGTAGCTCGTAGGGATTTGGATTTCTTTAAGTGGAGCATGTCTAAAAGCTCTGGGTTTGACATAGCTTTGTGTGTTAGGCAGAGATCGCCTCTGAGTAGGCGATATGCGACAGAGTAAAGCTGCAGTTTTTTGAGACGGTCTGCGTAGGGCATCTGTTTGAGGCTGGTAATCCTCTTTGTGTGGTATTTCTGTGGCCTTTCCAGTTGTTGTAGATGTCTTGTGAGGTACATACCAAAAGGGGCATTGTACTCTATAATGGGTCTAATGAGTGATGAGTAGAGGGGAACAATGACCTCTTTTTTCCTGGATGAGAAACCTTTTGTGATGAGGTGTGCCACATAGAAGGATTTCCTGACTACTGTGGCAATGTGATTATCAAAGGAGAGACTACTGTCCACCTGTGTCCCAAGGTCTCTTATCACACTTTCGGTGTTAAGTAGACTACCGCTTATGTGGTAGTTCATAGGTACAGAGTTTTTACCAAAAGGGATGACAATGCACTTTTTGGCATTGAGCTTGAGGTCATGGCTTTGACACTAGGCATCTGTCTCAGCTAGGCCCTTTTGTAGGATGTCCACATCTTTTGGAGTTTTGATTATGGCTCCTAGTTTGCAGTCATCTGCGAACTTCGTTAGCCAAAGACCTTCTGTGTTAGCCTGTACTTCAGAGAAGTAGATGCCAAACAGGAGAGGACCCAGGACTGAACCCTGTGGTACTCCACTTGTCACTGGTCTGAAGTTGGATTTGGAGTCTGCTACTTTCACAGTGTGAGTTCTGTCAGTGAGTCACTTGGCAACCCATCTTGTAACATAGGGATTTATACCTAGTTTAGTGAGTTTATCTATAATTCCAGAGTGGGGGATGGTGTCAGAAGCCTTGGAGAGATCTAGATAGGCTGTGTGAATCACCTTACCCTCATCTAAGGCTTTGGTGACTGCTTCAAAGAAGTCAGGTTTAGGAGACATGATCTGCCTTTTACAAACCCAAAATGGGTGGGGTCATGAGTTTGGAGATTACCAATGTCATTGTTTATAAGTTCCATGATGATACGCTACATAGCCTTGCAGACCAGGCTTGTAAGGCTAATGGGGCGGTAGTTTCTGTGGTCTGTGGTGGCTCCCCCTTTGTGGAGTGGGATAACCGTCGCTGTGCACCATTCAGTGGGCACATAACCTGAGGTGAGGCTGTTGTCAGGTCCCATGGATGCTGTGTTCTTGGCTTTGGATAGTGTGTTTTTTACCTGTGCAGCCATGATTATAGGAACTTTGCATTCTTCTGGTATAGAGATGGGCCCTTTAGGGGATGACAGGGGGGTAAAGTTAGCACTGAACCTATCTGCCAGGATGTTGGCAATATCAGTTGGTTCTGTATATTTAGTGCCATTGTGCTGTAACTCAGAGCAGATCTGAGTGCTGCCATTGAGATTCTTGACATAGCTATAGAATGCTTTGTGGTTGTCTTTAGAGTCAGTGGCAATTTTGTTTTCATAACTAGCTTTAGAGGATTTTATGAGGGATCTCAGCTTCTTACTGAGGCTGACCAGGGAGTTTCTCCAATCACGGGATTTTATTCTTTTTTGCAACAGTTTCTTTCTTCTGTTGTAGAGTTTATTTATGGCAGGGGACCACCAGATTGGCTTCCTTTTTTGGGAGGATAGCATCTTGGTTCTGTTAGGGATTGCACAATCCATGCACTCATGTAAGTGCTTATAAAGTGCATTTGTGTAGGATTCAGCAGTCATACCTCTATTGTCCGTCAGCATGGGTGTCGCGAACTTTTCCACTTCTGTCTTAAGAAGCGTGAAGTTGGCTTTGGAGAAATTTTTTACTGTGGTTTCCCTAATGGGAGTTGGGGAGGGATGTGGATGTCTAGGATGATTAGCTTGTGGTCAGATCTGACCAACGAGGAATTGACCTCTGGTGTGGAGCACCAGTTGCCCATGTTGGTAATAATCAGGTCTAGGATATTGCTGCCCCTGGTGGGGGTGTGGATAAGTTGATCCAAGGTATTGGAATTTATGAATTCCAGAAAACGTTGAGCACAAGAGTTGGTACATGAGTAGTTTTCCCAGTTAATGGTAGGGTAGTTGAAATCGCCCATTATTAGGGTGTTAGGTTGTACCCTAATATTTTCCAGTGTATCAAGAAATGAGGAGTGGGAATCCTGGGGCATGGTGGGGAATCTGTAGCAAGCTACAATTTGGATTGCGGACTTGCCCAGAGTTAGTTGCACTTGGATAATCTCGGATGCATTATGCTGAGCAACTAGCCTGGAGGTGTGGATATCCTTAATGAATATGGACACGCCTCTGCCTTTAGTGTTTCAGTCCAGGTTAGGTGGCCGAAAGGTGTTGTATGAATTATAGCCTGGTATTGCAGGGGTACTCTCTGGAGCCTTAAACCAAGTTTCTGTCACTCCACAGATGTTGATGTTCTCCATTTTAAGGAGTGCCTCGAGTGAGTGCATTTTGAGGTTTAGACTTCTAGCTCTGAGTAGCAATACCCTCAGATTCTTCTTGCCTGTACCTGTTACAGTGGTGAATTTGTCATTTGAACCTTGCCTAAAAAAGGCACTATAGGGGTGGCTAGAGCCTTAGCCAGTATCCAGAATCCCAGGGGCGGCAGGTGCAGGCCATCTCTGGAAAAGCATCGTGGTTTGTCGATCATGTCATCCCAGGCAGACAGATACTGGATCCCCTTAGAATGACACCAGAAGCTTAGCCAATTGTTGAAGTCAATCATTTTGTCCTTGTACTGTGGTATCATTCTGGGATTCAGGATGCTACTCAGGGCTAGGGTCATACCTGCTTGGGCTACAAGATCGGACAGCTCCTCCATGTCCCTTTTCATGTAGTCCAGGGAGGTACATCTCAGGTCATTCACACCAACATGGACAATGACAGGGACAATTGCAATCCAATCAGACAACATGTTCATAGTCTGGTATATCAACAAACTGGGGGAACCAGGTCCTACCCTCTGTTTCGGGAAGCTGTAAGGATTTGGCAATGGGCAATTGCTTCCAACCATTTTCTGATAGCAATGCTTATCCCAGGGAACACCAATATGATCGCAGACAAACTGAGCAGAAGTATCCTCCTGTCTTACGAGTGGTCTCTCAATCCCAACATAATGACGAAGATCTTTCATCAATGGGGTCAGTCTTGCTGCGATCTGTTCACTTCTCCCATAAATCACGAATGTAGCAGCTACTTTGCCCTAATCCCCCTCGTGGGGAGTCCCTGAGAGACGCACTTCTTCTCAATTGGCCCCCTGAGACTCCTGTATGCCTTTCGCCCAGTTCCACTGATCCTCCACTTTCTGAGAAAAGCCCAGTGGTTAAGAAGCAAAGTGATTCTCATTGCACCTTACTGGCCCTGTCAAGTCTGATTCCCCTTTCTTTGGCCACATTTGGCTCACCGCCCCTAGACTCAGGACCCAACTCTGGACTTACGGTCTCACCCTCAGGGCTTGGTGCATCCCAATCTTCAAAATCTCAAGCTGACAACTTGGTTTCTCCAACTCCAGTATTTGCCAGGCAGAATAACTTGTCCTCTCCAGTACAAAAGATACTTCTAGCGTCCCATAAACCATCCACCAGGAAACTTTATCTAAGTAAATGGAAAAGATTTCCCATTTGGGTGTGTGCTAAGTGTATAGACCCTTTCTTGGCGTCAAGTTGATAAGATCCCTGTATATTTAGCTACCTTATTTGAAATGGGGGCTCTAAGTCTACAATTAAGATTCATTTGGCTGCCATTTCAAATTTTCATAACGGGTTTGACGACCATTCCTTGATGTCTCATTGTCTATGCAGAATTTTTCTTAAAGGCACTCTGCATCTAAACCCCCCATTCAAAGACCCTGTAGCACCATGGGATTTGACCTTAGTCTTACAATGTCTAGCTCGACAGCCCTTTGAGCCAGCATCTACTTGTGACCTCTAGTTTTAATCTTGGAAGACCCTCTTCCTAGTAGTTATCAGGTCTGCTAGGAGAATTTCAGAGTTACAGGCTCTACGTGTGACTCATCCTTATATAATTTTTCACAAAGAAAGGTTATCACTCAGAATCAATCCCACCTTCCTTCCCAAAGTGGTATGAGTCTAAAGTGGTATGAGTCTAATATCAACCAGTCCATAGACTTACCAATCTTCTTCCCAAATTTACAAAGGAGACTACTATTTATACTTGTTGGATTTCCACAGACAATTATGTTTTTACTTGGACAGAACAAAATCGTCTAGAAAATCAGACCATTTATTTTTATAATTTTCAGGACCCAGATTGGGCACACCTGTATCAAAGGTCACCTTGTTGAAATGGCTAAGAGACTGCATTACCTTTATATACAACCAAAATAAACTCAAGCTGTCAACTACAGTTAGAGATCATTTTACTAGATCTGTTTCCACTTCAGCGGTCTCCCATTCCAGAGCGTCTATGGAAGGCATATGTGCAGCTGCAACTTGGGCTAATCCACATACCTTCATCACTCATTACAAATTAGACATGGTCTCTGGGGGAAGAGCATCCTTTGGCTCTATGGTGCTCAGGAATATTCTTCCTTAGGGCTGCCCACAATCTAAAGTAGCTTGGAACTCTGTCCCATCAGTCAAGACTTAATGAAGATTGACAACATCAGATAAAGAAGTTATGTTCTTACCATAACGTTCCATCTGTGTTGTCAATCTTCATTCATTCAGTTTTGACAAACCACCCTCCTGCCCCCTCCAAAAACTCCTAGAGGTTCAAACCTTGTCCTGAGATATTATAGGGATATACCTTAGACAGGGCTTCTGTATTTTCTTAATTACTAGGCAAACTCGATCTGAGGTAATGGGAAGAGAGGTGTTGTGGGTAGAGCCTTAGCTTGAGAGTTTTTGGCTGTGGAGTGTGAGCTATGTATAACCGCCGAGGTTGTGCCGAGAGTTCGGAACCAAACCCATCAGTCAAGAATGAATGAAGATTGACAACAGAGATAGGATGTTATGGTAAGAAAATAACTTCGTTTTTTTGTCAAGAGCTAACTCCCTATCCAGTTTCCCTGATGTTTCTTTTCCTTGACTATGTTTGCAATTATAATTCTTAAATTGTTTATCTTCTGTAATCTTTCCTTTCTCTGCATTGATGTGAGCTTGCATGTTCAAGGAAACAGTGGGCTTCAGGGCAAATTACAACATGTGGGAAATACAGATATAGTAATTTGCTCCCCTGTAAAAAAAAAAATATAGTTTCTATTCTGTGCACTTTGCTGGTTTGGAAAAAAAGAGTTCCACAATCATTTTGAATCATTGCATTTGCTAATTTTAGATTTGAATATTTAATAGTATAACTTTAGCATATGGTTATACATCAATGATCTCACTGATTTGCATATAACTGCTTTGACTCGTAAGTGAAACAAAACATGTATAAGTCACTGTGCAGAAATTATTTTTTAAAGTGCATAGAACCAAGAACGCTGGATGGGAATGTAAAAAATGAAAACCATACACAGTACCACACACAGAAATTACATGCGCAGAGATATACACATGAGTGCATGCACACACTTACACAGAAACACACACACACACACACACACACACACACACACACAGACACACACACACACACACACACACACACACAAACAAATGTATGTGCATATCAGAACTTAACATAAAATATAATTATAAAGTGCACGTATTGGATAAACATTATTTCTGACTGGACCAGATTGCTTTATTATGTAATCAAGTATGATTATAATTCTCCTACTTTTTAAAGCATGATTAAAATTATCTCCTATTCTTGTTCAACATCCTTTTTCTAAACTGCTGGTTCTAGCCAGTGCTACAGCAGTAGTAAGCTGAGGAGTGTAAATCACACTTTGCATCTCTGTAACAGTTGCCAGATTATCCTATGGAATATCCAGGTGTTTCAGGCAATTTGAGAGATATCATTTCTCCAGGGTGCTGGGGTTATGCCAGTGCCTCCTGCCAGTAGGATGTGCCTGATGTAATAGAAACATTACAAAAATGGTATTGAGGAGTTACTGCAACATAAAGTAAAAAACTGTGGCACCTCTGTTTGAGCCTAGCAGGGAATAATACATCATAAGAGAAACAGCAAATGTTTAAGGGGTAGGGAGTTGACAAAACAATAGTGGTTTAAATAAATCAATTAATTAAACATCTCCATTTGCCTTAATTACTAACCTTTAAGGCATAATGTCTTATATTTAAGATTTAGCATATTTTCTGTGTTTTCTGTTTTTTGTAACTGTCTCTGAACATGACAAGTAAATATTCTGTGAGAGTCACCTGGAGTCATCCTCCTAGGTTTCCCAACCCGCTGACTGCTCTCAGACAAGAGAAATGATGGCTGTGCTCCAAGTACCAACTGGACTGATGAGCTGCTCACTGAGTCATGGTGTGCGAACCAAGCAAGCATGTGACCACATGTGAAGACAGAGACATAGACTGACTGACTGCTAAACTACTAGTTGCATCACCACCATGATACATTGCAGTAGTTGGAATACTGCCAGTGTTACACCCTACCTCTGGTTAAATGATGATCCACTCTACCCTGACTGATGAACAAGACCTCAAACTATTTAAACTTCTTCCTTGAGATAGATGAGTCTCCCTCACCTGCAGAGTGCAGTAAACTCTAATTTGGAGGTATTGATTTTCATCTCACCACCATCATACTCAGCACTGAACCATCAGATTGCATAACCAAGATGCCAGTCTTTTGATGTCAAGAAGACAACATTGTCCAGCAACAACTAAAGATACATGCCTAACATCACCAGATTATATAAACTTCAAGCTTTAGCTGTGCTTGTATATCCTTTCTGTGAAAATCATGTTACAAACGGGTAGACAGTGCACACCTTTGACGGAGTTCTGC
The DNA here is from genome assembly GCF_019279795.1 of Protopterus annectens. Lineage (NCBI taxonomy): Eukaryota > Metazoa > Chordata > Ceratodontiformes > Protopteridae > Protopterus > Protopterus annectens. Next base: position 728,233,428 of record NC_056729.1, read on the forward strand.
ACCCCCTTTGAATATATTTGAGTTAAGACTAACAATATAGACGTAGCTGTTTACAAATACTGAGACTTGTCTGCATGTAGCATCAGTCATGGGTCCCATACTGCTGTAGCACCACCCACAAAACATTCTGAGTTAAACATTCATAAACTTTGTCTTGGTTCACAGAGGACATTTAGACTATACTGGCAAACTTGTCTTATCCTTTCAGTATCCATACAAACAGGATTATTCGGTCTAAACTGCCATATACAGGATGGACTCTGCTTTACTCTTTCTCAACATAATCCTACAACAAAAAAAATTCTCCTCTCCCTCTTTTTAAAAACAGGAACCACTTTTCCAGTTTGCCAATCCAGGAGTAGTGTTGCCGGATGAAATGTCATGGAAACCAAAACAAGCCAGCAATATCCACTGCTTCTAGAATTTCCAGGCCCAATCTTATCCAATCTCAAAGCATAACCACTGTATCACAGTGACTTTATAAACAGTAACGGGCCAAACTCAGTTGTTTCTGGAACAAAGGTGAACATGTGTTCTGGGTTCCTAATCTCTGCAGAGTCTCCCTTCCATACCCTTACAATCTCATCAGTTAACTCAACATTTCTTTACCAATGTTATAAACAGCCTGGATAGTGTCTGGACCCCCCCCCCCCCCAAGGTCATCACATGTTTTCCAGAAGCTCTCCGATGACATCTGGAAGTTATTCCTCAGTCCTTCACCAAACTCCTCCTGTACCACGGCCCTTTGTTTTAGAAACTACTGCAGGTACAGCCTTCCTGGATTTTGGTACCTGTACCTCTCTCAACATACCTTGCACATATAGCCCCATTAACCTGATAATTTACTGCTGCTGTATATAAGCAGGTTTTGAGGTTACCATAATTACAAGTGATATCTACCATTCTAAAATTCCTTCCCACAAATTTTAGTCATGGAAGATTTTAAAACAATGACTTCTTGTCAGAAGAAAATGTAATGTGGATTGCAGAGTAAAGATTAGGAAAATATTTTAAATATTTGGCTTAATGTTGTTCAGGAATATCTTCCTTGCAAAATTATGTAACTGTAGCTAATTGAATATGGTTTCTCTAGAAAAATATGTAAAAAGTTTTGAAATGTATAATAAAATTTTGAAATATCTATAGATTATTAGTGAAAGTAATTAACAATTTAAATTTAGACAACAGCTTACTTAATGTATTAATGATGCACATCATAATCACGGTTAACAATGAAAAAGTATCACATAGAAAGATGATATGTTTTTGTGAGTCATTAAAAATTACCATGCGGTGCAGATAACTCAGGAGGTTCCACATTCTCTGTCTAATCCATTGTTTATTAATACCATCTGTTCTCTAACTGTACAATGGAAAAGCTAAAAATGAATGCTGTGAGAGTTCAAATTAAGTATTAGCTTTTAAGACAATAAGCCATGCAGCTCATATTTACTATGAATGAGAGTTTGTAATCATATGTTTATAGGTAAATACTACGTTATCTGTCAGCAGACTATTACATGTTTAGCCGAAGATGAAAGATTAGAATCAAACCCTGTACTTTTCATCTCTGATTTGAGGACATTAACCATTAGGCCGACTCCTCCTCCTCTTCCCTTAGGACTTGGTTTGCTGTACTTGTGTGCTGTACCTTGCACCTGTGAGGTAAACAACTTAAGCATTATACCAACCCCTAACCCATGAGCTATGTTGAGCACAGGATGGTTGTAAGCATATATTTGGTGGATTACCTTAATTTGCTAAAGAGAACATTGCTACTCTATAAACTATACATCTAGAGTAGAATTTTAATTAGTTTCTGTGAGAAATAAGTGACTTAAACTGACCTTGTATGGCCAAAAAGACATATTTGTATTAATGGGATAAATTTAACAGAATGAAGGCAAATCATATTTCCTAATAATAAAGCTTAGATAAATTCAAAACTAGTAAGTTAAACCATGTAGACATGCAGGGAGGTCATAAATAAGATGGGTATTTTGATCTGCCTTGAATCATCATCTCCTGCTGTCCTGCCTGTCAAATTCCTATATACAGTAAAGCATTATTTCACTTTACTGCTGAATATAGAAAAGCTATTTTTAGGGGAGGCGCTGTGTTCTTTGCAGTCCCTACAATTACTGAATATATTACCAATTACTAAATCAAGATTGTGCTAACTCAGCTGAAAGGAGTACTTACATTTCAGTAAAAAAACAAGTATTTCCTTTTCCTATGTTACTGCAATTTCAGGTATAGTATGAAGAAGACATGAAGGCAAAAGCCCCTCATATGAGATGATATAGGGATATACCACTCACCTCATAAAACTATATATTTTTAATTTCTGTTGTTACATATTGCAGTTGTAAAAATAAAACAGCAGTAGACTGTCAGTGAGCAATCTTCATTGAAAAGTCATACCATTTTAATTCAAAATAAGGTCATATATTCTATGTAGAACTACTAAATTCCTTGCCAGAATTCCCATGAATGTCTGAAACTGCTAAGGAGAATACAGGTAGGGATGTGGGAGCTCAGTACTTCTAGTTCTTGTTTTTGGAAACCTTACTCAGTCTCACCATTGTTTCATGAACCAATAAGGAATATATCTTTGAGAACACTGGAGATGTTAGTTGTGTTAGAAATCTCTGCAGCAGTGCATGTAGCAATCGTTTGAAGTAATCAGCGGAACAAAAGGTAAGTCTGATAGCTGTGAGCAGACATCTTTAAGCATTTATGTATCAAAAGAGCAAGAACAGGCAGCTGACTGATTTTTGCTCTATATTTTCAGTATATAAAGCAGTTCCAAGACTGCACATACTGCCCCAAATACTGTTCCTAAGCAGGAACTTTCCTCTGAAAAACATTTGAGGTAGAGAGGCATATGGGGAAGCCGATAAGATTCTGGTCATAAGGGATGAATATCAGAAATAAGTCTCTAGATTTAATAGGTGATAGGTCAGACACATCTTTTAGGTAAGCTAATCTTCAGTAATACCTCCATCTCATTATTAATGCCAATTTAGAAGTCCAAGTCAAAGATCATAAACCTACAGTCTGAAGAAGAAAATGATTCCTTACGTGTAAAAAATGGTCCCCGTATAATCATTACACAAAGATCTCCATTTTGGCTAGAGATCTAATGCCTTGTTAAAGTAGCTAACTAATGATGCTTGAAAGGCTGGTACACAGACAACTACTATGTTATATGCCAACTGTGTTGTACCTGGTACTAAAAATGGTTACTGCCCAGGGCATGTGTGCATAAAGTCTTGGGCATATTATTCTTAATTCATTTCATACATTTTTTTAAACTTTTAAGTCTACTGGACACAAGTGCCCCTTTTCAGGAGCAAAGCAGGAGCACTTTCGGTTCAAGTGACTTGCTCAGAGCCACACAGTTGGAAAATGGAGGTGGAACGAATCATAGTGTGTACCCTTAAATACAGGAAGTGTCTTGTTAATATCTCAGAGCCATACTTGTCCACACTAATACTAAACGTATCTGTCAATACTTTTATAAGATTACTTCTCACTGCAGCATTACACCTGGTCTTCTGTAATGCTTTTGGCATGGTCAAGTTCACACGTCTTCTCTAAATACTGTCTGCTTGTGAAACACAGTCAGCAGATCTATTTTAGTTTTACAGTTACAGTTTTATTTTAGTTTTACAGTTTTCTCAGTCTCAGTAGATTATTCAGAATCGACTAACTCTCAAGACAGTTACTACTGGCCTTCCCCAAGGGTCTGTCCTTGGTCACCCACTAATCATAGTATCTTTGTTAATAACATGTCTGCCTGTAGTAAACCAGCAAGACGACTCAGATACATAGATGATCGTTTCCCCCTAATCTGCTCTGACTCTGCTATGCTGACTGTACTAGCAGAACTTAACAGAAAAACCCACAGAAACCTTCATTTCTAGCTATGGCACTTAGCTTTCCTATTAAATTCCAGAAAATACAGTCATGTTTGTGTTTCTTCAGCTCATCCATTCCCATTTCTGAAGATCTCTACTACTGGTGCCAACTCAACTGAAACATAGGGGCACCTCAAATACCTGGGGAAATTAATAACTGCAGTCTGCTTCTTTTAAGCACAGGAGGAACATAAATACCAACGCTATTTTCTCCTGAGTAGTAGTTTCCTCAGAGTTAATCTTTAAGAAGGATCTGCACTTTCATGATGGCTTCTCATCAGCTGTTTGAAGTCATTATGCAAAGCAATATTCCAAAGTATATAGCCGAAAAGCTGAATATTCATAGAAGAGCACATCATGTTCTGCTGAGAAGTCTCTATAAAAGTACTTATTTCCCAGAATGTAGAGGACCTGTCCAGTCTTGATCCTGAAAGAAAAGTAAACATATTTAATCATGTTACAATACATAAAATACTTACCAATACTGTCACTGACAAAAGTGACATAATTCTGTAAAAGTTGCTATTTTCCAACTGTCATCTGGTTCCCAAATTAAAGTCATGCAATAAACGCAAAGATATTTTTTGCTTATCAGCACTAGCAAACATTTGGATTTTATTTTCTGTTCAATTCCAAACACAAGAACTAACCATACTGTTTAAATTAGGCCTTAAGACAGACTGAAATAAACATAAATATTGCATGGTATGGTATTACATCATACAGATACATTCCCTTCTATATGCTGCAAAGATCACCTGTCTCAGTTCAGATCTGCGGCACTTACTGCCTGTACACTCCTAATTTGCATCCTAACCTAACTGAATAAAACTATTAGTCTTGATATTCAATTCAAAGACTCATAAACTGTAATCCCATAATTGTGAGACCAAGTGTGCGGAAATGGGGTCTAAAATGTATTAACTCCAAGATCACTGTATCTTGGAGAATTCCCTTTTCTCTGAAGTGTGTAAATCTTGAAGTTACTGTATATACATATCTTGGATTGGGGTGGGGAGGGGGTGCAGTGGAGCCTGCCCATCTGCTAAAATAATTTCAAAGGAGGGCAGCAATTTTTATTTTTATTTATTTATTTATTTTTGTAATTATCCAACTTGCAACTACAGGTCTTGAAGCTGTAACAAGGAGCCTTTGTTTTTCTCACTCTCTAAGTACTCTTACACTAATTATACTGCCCTGTGGAAAGTCACACCATCTATCCCCAAACTTCTCAATTTCTGTGATTTAAATCCCTCTGTATCTTTCATTACCTCTCTTGCACCCTCAGTTCTACCTGTTAACATTTCTTTCCTTTTTACATGATCATATATGTACTCCTTCACCTTTGCATATGCAATATTCTATCTTAACTATGCTTCAGTTTAGGTAGATGAGTATATGACTAGTATAAAAGTTACTTCTCTAGTACATAACCTACTCTACTGTCTCATTGTATAGAAGCTGAACTTAAAGTAAAAAACTCATCCTCTATCCCTTAGAATTTTACCTTCATCTACCCCACCTACCTTCTGTTTAATCACTGGTTTTTATTTCTAATATCAGCAATACATGACTATGCTACTAATATGTGCCTGATGGAGGGTGTCATCTTGAACAGTTATATTTCTTGCATATGCATAGCACAAGTACATTATTTCTACTTATTTGTTTTCTAATTTGTTTCAGTACTAGTTTCACACAATGATTTTATTTACTTTTGCACATTTACCGAATCTGTACTGTATGTAATTTTCTTTATAATTCCTCATTTAAATACGCTTATTTCTTTGTAATGTCTACTGTATGTTTTACTTGTAAATTTGATTTTCATTTTAAGAGCTAATGTAGAGTGGAAGTTTCTCTTGGCCTTTTTCTTTAAATGTCACCTTCCTCATTAGGGCATTCCTGGTCAAGAAATAATAAATAAATGGCTGAATAAACAAACAAATAAATAAATAAAATACAATAATTTGCAGTGAGTCAAGAAAATAATCCATATCAAACAATAGCTATATGCCTTTTCTGTATAGTAGACTCTAAACTCAATGGAAACAGTGCATTTGTTTTAGGGCCTTTTATTTATAGTGAGTTATTTGGCGGCCATGGTGGTGCAGCGGTTAGCATTGCGACCTCACAGCAAGAGGTTCTCCAGTTCAATTCTCAGCTGGGGTGCTTTCTGTGCGAAGTCTGCATGTTCTCCCTGTGGTCGCGTGGGTTTCCTCCGGGTGCTCCGGTTTCCTCCCACATCCCAAAGACATGCTGTAGGTGGATTGGACACTCTAAATTAGCCCTAGGCGTGAGTGCATGCATGTGTGTGCCTTCTGTGGAAGGTTGGGTGCCGGGCTGGCAACTCGACACTGTAAAACTCCACTGCCAATCATGAGCGGACAGGGGCTCCACTCTGGTGACCCCTAACCGGGAAAAGCCAAAAGAAGAAGATTTATAGTGAGTTATTTAACATCAAATGAAAAATTGATCTGATGCTATCTGTGTCATTATTCATCACATATGGGTCTAGGATCTGACCTTGGATCCGAGCTGACATCTTCTCAGATAGATCCAGAGCTGAAGCTCCTCACCTTCTCATAATTGCCTGCTACCTTCTAGCCCCCAGATCTAGTTTCACACTGAATCGCTCCAGATATGGTACAGGCTCAAACATAGCAATTCTTAGATAAGTGGTTCTTTTTTCTTGGCTTTCTTCTCCTTTTAAGGTACCTTTCTATCCTTAACTTGCTTATTCATAGTTTAATTGTAGTTTTATTGTATTACCTCCCCTCTCTGTTAGAACTATTTGGTTTGGTTAGGTTCTTCCCAACCCCCTTCTGGTGCACTTTTTTTCTTAAAGTAGTTCCTATATTTTTAAAAAAAAAAAAGATCTCTCTCCTTGCTGTTGCTTCTTAGTGAGTGTGTGCGTGCATGTTTATCTTTTAGGATGGCTGAAAAGCCTTCAGGGTTTAAAGGATGCTCCTTGTGCGGTTGGAAGATGCCATAGTCCGACTCACATGAGGAGTATCTTTACTGTTTAGGGTCGGTGCACCTGGAGGTTGAATGAGACATTTGTGCCACATTCAAGAACAGGGCCCTTGCAGAGTGCCACAATAAACTTTTGCTGAAAAGCTTGGTGCAGGGTGGTCCTCTGCTTTGGACTCTCCTTCCAAGCCCTCACAGGAGCATAAGAAGAGACCACCTTCTCCCTCTGGGTGGTCCTCTTCTTCTTCTCTTTCAAAAAAAGCTGAGGCTGTTAGATGGCAGATCCCCCAATCCAAGCCCAACCTCTTCAGCTTCAGATCTGAGGTCCATCATTCTGAGAGCTTAGGATCTGACTCTTGGATCAAAGACCTTGGCAGTTTGGAAGCCTTTGGATCTGAGTGGAAACATGCTGTACCTGGATCTGACAAGTTTGTCGGATCCATCTGGTACTGCTTCCAAAACTTCGAATCCCTCCAGGCTGTCAGATCTGACAGTTCCGTTGGACCCTATTGTCAGTGAGGGTTCCCCTTCTGGGTCCTTCAGAAGGTTGGATCCAAGTCTTCAGAGCCGATCTCCTTCTCGGGGCCATAGAACTGTGGAATCCAAGGTTGGATCCCAAACAAGATCTGGCCATTCTTCAGCTTTGTCCAGATCCTCCAGAAGTCTCCTTTCCTTGGACATAGATAGGATGATGAGGAGTTTCCTGAAGGCCCAAATTGAGTTGGGCTTGCTGCTGTCCCCTGCCCATGTGACTAGGGGAATCTACCCATCCACAGGTCTCGACTGTCATCTTCCAATCCAACAGGTTTTGGAATGTCAGGGCCAGGAGATTTCTAGTGAGAGGCCAACTGTGTCAGGTATCCCCCTCTTCTCGACACCATCAGGGTCCATGGCTGGCTCTATTCTGCAACCCTCAGACCAGGGTGGGCCTCCTATTCAAGGGGTCTGTGTGAGGACCCTGGGGGTGAGTTTGGGTCCAGATGTTTTGGACCACTCCCTTCCCTTGGGGATTTCAGCACTGGATAGCTTGGGGCTGATATCATCTGGGGGCTTTGGTGTTGCATTGGGTCCCTTCTCTCTTCTCAGGTGGCCCAGGCCACTGGGATTGGGGGGCTTCATCCAGTCCATTGGCCTTCCAGGTGGTAGAGAGGACCTTTTCCAGTTTGGCAGTTACCTCTTCTTCTTCTCAAGGTCCTCTCCAACCTTTCTTGGGATTGGGTGCTGAGGTCTCATCATCCATCCAGGGTTGGTCCTCAAGTGAGTGCCTTCAGAAGAGCACTACCCCCTTGGGGTACCCATCTCTTCTTAGTCCTCCCCTAATGTGGAGGAACCCCCTCAGAAGAGAATGTGTAAGATGAGGCACTTGGACTCCCCCAGAGAGTCCCTCACCAAAGACATGGATTTTGTGGAGGGAGACGGGTCCCCCAGACTTCCACCTCAGGAGGTTTCCTTCGGGGAAATCCTGGAAGTTCTCAAACAGAAAGGCAGATGGTCTTCCCCATCCCTGTCTTTGGAGGAGTCCATGTTCCTGAAGGCATTCAGGAGGGCCTAACTTCTTCCTCAGTTGCCCCCTGCTGATGAACTTGTGGACCTTATATCCAGCAGGGCATGGAAGGAGCTGGACATGATGGAACCTGTGCCAAAGAAAGCAGATAAGTTCCTCAGTCCTCCTAAGGATAGGTCTTTCTGGAGCAAAGGGGTCCCTGTCGATGACATAGTGGTGGCCGCTGCTATGAAGAAGAAGCTAGCTGAGCAAAGCTCCTTGGTCCATCCCCTGAACAGGGAGTCCCAGGCAATTGATCATTTTGGAAAGCGTGTGTTTGCCTCAGCTACTTTTGGTCTGAGAACAACTAATTACTTGGCCCACTTTACCTGGCTTCAGAAGGATTTGGTTTCAGAATTTACCACTTCCCTGTCAGAGTTCTTGCCTCCAGAGAGCCTCAAGTTAGTCTGTCTGAGACTGTCCACTCTCACTTCTTTAGCCAATGCTTTGACAAGGTTGATCTCCAATACCACGGAGGCCACCTCTCAAGTGGCATTGCTATCTGACTGCAAGCCTGGCTTCACCTTTGTGGGTTTGCGGAACCCTTTAAGGCATCATTTACTAACACCCCTTTTGATGGTTCCACTTTGTTTGGACTGTCTGTTAAGGAAACTTTAACCCACAGTGATCAGGAAGGCAAGACTCTTTCCATGGTAGGAATCAAGTTTTCTACTTCCCAGGGGTCCTTTTCTACTTCCCAGAGGTCCATTTCTAAGACCCAGCGGGGAAGTAAGAAGCTTTGGTTCCAGAGGACTCAGTCTTCCTTTTAGGATGCTCCCCAGGAATCTTCTTCCACAGACTGGGGCAAGGAATTTAATGGTAGACGCTGCCTTAGGGGCAGAGGGGGTCTGCAAAACCAGGGCTCCCAAGAACCCTTCTCAGAGAAGTTCTTCCAGCACTCCTGAGATGCTGCCCAATTGTCTTGCCCTGGAGAAAGTTGGGGCTCATCTCTACCTTCACCCACTAGCCTGGACAAGTTTCACCTCTGCTCAGTGGGTGCTAAAAAATATTTCCAGGGGTTACTCCAATCTCTTCTCTCAGCCCCCTCCAATTCTGAAATTTCTCCCAGATGTACCAACCCACCAAAGGGAGTTGACCTATCTCAAGGTGCAATGCCTCCTTTGAAAAAGAGCCATTCAAGAGGTCCCAGCAGGACAACGATGGTCCAGAACTTGCTCTTGCTTCTTTTTGGTGCCAAAAAAGACCGGGGGCCTGCGTCAGATTCTGGACCTCAGCAAGCTAAACCTTTCTGTCAAGAAGTCCAAGTTCTGGATGGTCACTGTACAGTCCATTCTGCCTCTCTTGCGCAAGAATGATTGGATGTGCTTAGTGGATCTCAAGGATACATACTATCAAATAAAAATCGACAGATGCTCCAGGAATAACTAACACTTTTGGTTAGGGACCAGTCATTTATCAGTTCAGAACCCTGCCTTTTGGACTCACAACAGCACCCCCTGGGTGTTTACAAAATGCAGCTCATCTCCCACTGCAAAGTTTCTAGGTTTTTTCATACCTGGACGATTGCCTTCTCACAGCTCCCATGAGGCATTGACTAATACTGGTGACCAGGTATGCCCTCAGTGTTTTCCAGCATCTTGGCATCACAGTGAACCTATCCAAGTCTGGTCTAGTTCCGAGCCAGAATCTGAGTTCATCGGAGTCCTGCTGAACATGATATCAGAGACTGCAGCACTGCCTTCCCACAGGGTCCAACTGATTCGAGATTATGTCTCTCTTTAATTGGATCTTACACGCCCGCCTGTTTATTTGATTCTCAAAACATTAGGCACCATGGTGGCGGCCATTCAATTGGTGCCTCTCACCAGGTATCATATGCGAGCTCTCCAATGAATTCTGGCAGTCCAGTGGTCCATTCTGCCTCAGCCCATGTCTATGACAATAAAGTTGGCTCAGGTGTGCAGGAATCATCTTGCTTGGTGGCTTCAGTCTTAGGACCTATTTCTAGGCAGGCCATTTTGTCTCCCCCGCTCAAGACCACAGTGACCATGGATGCCTCTCTGTTGGTGTGGAGGGGGCATTTTCAGGGCAGGATGGTTCAAGGCACGTGGTCTCCCATAGAGACCAAATTGCACATAAATGTCCTGGAGATGACAGCAGTCCTTCTAATGTTGAAAGCCTTTCAGGAATGCCTCACTCTGGGGACCATAGCAATTCAGATGGACAACATGGCAGTTGTCTGGTATATCAACAAGCAAGGAGGAGCACGGTCTTATACTCTGTGCAGAGAGGCCACAAGAGTGTGGGAACAGGTGATGTCTTCCAGGCGCTTTCTTCTTGCAACTCATACACCCATGAGTTCCAATGCGCTGGCTGACAAACTCAGCAGGTCCCTCTTGAGTCTTCATGAGTGGTCCCTGCATCCATCAGTGGCAAGGCAAATCTTTGACCATTGGGGTCAACCATGCTGCAATCCTTTTGCTTCCCCAGTCAACCACAAATGTAGCATTTACTTTGCCCTGATCCCCATCAGGTGAGTCACCCAGGGATGGTCTTGTTCAAGATTGGCCTCTGGGTCTCCTTTGCGCTTACCCTCCTATTCCCCTAATACCCAAAATCTTACAGAAAGCTGGTTGCCTGAAGACCTCTCTCATCCTCATTGCCCCTTTCTGTCCTCATCAGGCATAGTTCTCCTCCCTAAGGTCTCATCTGCAGTATACACCTTGGTTACTAGATCCCATTCCGAATCTCATTTCCCACCCCCGGGGGGTGTCCACTTCCCAATCTCTGGACCCTTCATCTAACTATATGGTTTCTCCAGTTCCAGTAATCCTTTCACTGTCCAGACTTCCTTCACCAGTGAGGAGCATTATTTTGGCTTCTCAAAAGCCATCTTCAAAGAAGATGTATTCAAGTAAATGGAACAGGTTTCCATTTGAGACAGTCAATGGAATCTAAATCCCTTTTCAGCCCCTATTCCTGATATTCTGCTTTTCTTATATTCCCTTTTTCAGGATGGGGTGAGTTTTTCTACCATTAAGCTCCAGCTGGCTGCCATCTCTAATTTCCATATCAATGATGAGCCTGCCTTTTCTTCCAGACTGTGCAAAGCATTTCTGAAAGGAGGTTTTCTTTTTAGACCTCCCATTAAGGATCCATCCCCACCATAGGATTTGGCCTTGGTGCTGCAGTCCCTAAAGCAAAAACCTTTTGAACCAGCTGGTTCATGTGATATTAAATTCCTTTCCTGGAAGACAGCCTTTTTAGTAGCCATTACTTCTGCCAAAAGGGTCTTGGAACTTCAGGCTCCGTGCATTAAGCCACCATTCATGATCTTTCATAAGGATGGGGTGTCTCTTAGAACAAATCCTTCATTTCTCCCTAAAGTGACCTCTGAAGCTAATATAAATCAGTCAATTCAACTAATGGTCTTCTTCTCTAATTACTCCAGTAAAGGAGAATATATCTTGCATTGTTTAGATGTCCAAAGAAATTGAGTTTTTATCTAAAAAGGCCTGAGGAGTATAGAAAGTTGGTCAAACTCTTTGTGGCTTTCTCTCAGAACAGAAAGGGCCAGGTATTTTCCAAAGTCACTATTTCCATGTGAATTGCTAGTTGTATTTCATTAATTTATGCTAGTCAGCATTTAGAATTATCCATACCAGTTAAGGCCAACTCTACTAGGTCTGTTGCTACATCATTAGCCTTTTTGGCTAGACTTTCCCTTGATGAGATTTGTGCTGCTGCAACTTGGTCTAATCCACACACTTTCATTTTGCACTACAAATTGGACTTAGCATCTAGGAACAGAGCTTACTTTGGTTCCTCCATGCTCTGGCATATTTTTTCTTGAGGCCACCTAGGGTACATAAAAGCTGGGGACTCTGACCCATCTGTAATGAATAATGACATGGGCAGCATCAGATAAAGAGTTATGTACTTACCATAACCTGGCATCTGTGCTATCCAGTGTCATTATTCATCACATTCCCACCCTCTGTCCCCCTTCCTTCTGGGGGTTTTGGTGAACCTGAAGTGGCTTGCATTTAGTGAGACATTTCTGGCTTCTTTTGCAGTTTTTCTGTATTGCAGCTAATTTAGCAAACCCGATCTGAGGGTTAGAAGGTAGCAAGTGATTATGGGAAGAGAAGGAGCTTGAGTACTGGATCTGTCTGAGAAGTTGCCAGCTCAGATCCGGGGTCAGATCCTAGACCCATCTGTGATGAATAATGACACTGGATAGCACAGATGCCAAGTTATGGTAAGTACATAACTCTTTTTTTACTTCATAAAAATCCTTCAAAGAGAAAGAAAACGAAGAATTTCAATTCTCTTGCTTCTCTTCCCCAGACTGAATCATGCTATTTTATTCTAGTTCTTCTTTGAAGATAGGTACATCCACAATGCATTCCACAAAGAAAATTCTGGTAATCTTTCATGTATATCCACAAGTATTTTTCTGTTATGCCAAGGTTGCTTTTAATAAACTTTATGGCTTATATTCTTTGACAGTCTGTATTCTTGACCAGAAAAATCTCTCTCTCTCTCTCTCTCTTTCTCTCAGTGAGAGGCCAATATTTCTATCTTCTCTTTTACTGCCTGGTTCCTTTCCAATAGGGCTGTCTACAGTATTGTTCCTCTGTCAAGATCGACTTTCCTTTTTTACAGAGGGGGAATGGCCTCCTCCATTTGGGCAACTGCATGAATTTCACCCCACTCCCACTGCTTCAACATTTTAGCAGTTGCTGGAACCCACTATAAAATATGACCACTCCACATACACAGCTTAGACCTGTGAGGATGTGCACCATTGTGAAGCCAGATCTCACCATCAGTTGCCCATCACCTCAATGATAGAAGGTCATCTTTCCCCTTGATGTATTCCATTTATGACAATAATTGAGAGTATGACCAGACTGGTAACAGGCATAACACCATGGCTGTCTCATCTGTTATGCGGACTTGTGTCTGTGACTCATCACTTGGGATTCTGAAGTTTTCCTTAGCATGTGTAGAACATTATGTTCAGCTTTATATTTGTTAATGATGCTTCCTTCTACAAAGTGGCATGAATGCAGTGACATTCCACTCTCCTTGCTGATGTTTTTGTCCACAAGTGCAGTGTTAGAGACTGCATCATTTTCCTCTTATCATAGTGAAAATTAACATACTTTGACTGGGTTTTCATTTGCATTAGACACAAATGTTGAGTCTGTTGATATAGTCTCCATGATAAGACTGTATAAAATATTGAATATATTTGAGGCATTCTCTACACTCCCAGTTGTATATAGGTTTGTTTCTGCAGCTCCAGGTTCTGCAACTGTTTCTTGTATGGTCTTATTACAAGGCCATGTAAGTGTGGCCTTCTGGCCTTCAGTTGAGGTTTGTTTGGGGATTTCTGAGACTTTCAGACTCTGAGTGTCTCAGCTATTCCCTTCTTTAAACCATAATTCAACCCTTCTTCCTACCCTTCACCTACTTCCCTCCTATCTTTTTCTCACAATAACTTGAATTTGAGCCTCTGGTACATTCCACTTTGGTTAGTTGTCCACCTGTAAAATACAGAGAGGAATACAGCAATGGATTTCAAAGAAATCAAAGGGATGAACCTAATACCTGTGACGTTTTATGAGCATAGTGAAGACACAACCCATAAGTGTTACTTTACTGTTTTAACGTCACAGCATCCTTACTACCAATGTTTTTTGATTAATTTCAAAACAGATCTGCATAGAGAAGAAAGAGTGTGTGTGTGTGTGTGTGTGTGTGTGTGTGTGTGTGTGTGTGTGTGTGTGTATGTGTGGCAGGGCTAGCAATTCTGTGGTGTGACCATTGGCCCTAAATGATTGTCACTGTTGAGGTGATATGTTACTACCATTTTACTTTTGTAGCATGACAGTTATTCCATAACTTTCAGGGGCATTTTTCCCAAATTTGGTTATTTCTTGTACTAAACACTAGGCTAAATGTTAGCAAGTAGTAAAGGGGGTCTTGTGAAGGTTAGCAGGATGCCAGGTAAAGGAATGGGGTGTGCAATGAGGCTCAGAACAATTAAGGGACTTAAGAATTTAAGATACTGAAGCCATTTTTCCAGAAGGCACAACTATGGCAAAGCTACATCTGGAATAGTGTGCCCTTTTCTGATAGCAGTATAGACAGACAATTAGACTGACAAAAGATCACAGAAAGGGAAAATCACAAAAATGGTGAATGAAAACAGAATGTTTGGTGTACACATATTTTATGAGAGAAGAGACGATGAAGAGTGACTGTGATGGCTGACAAACATTATAAGTGAATAGGTGTGTGCAGTGGAATCAAGGATTAAGGTCAGAGGAAACAAAAAAAAAACATGACAGCAAAAAATTACTTGATTATAATTCCTGGCAGTGTTAATGTTGGTGTCCATGGTCCTTGAAATAAGTTTTCAAAGGAAATGGTGAGATATACATCAACAGAACGGTGCCCATGCAATTGCATGATTGTGTATGACATTTATATGTACACACACACACACACACACACACACACACACACACACACACACACACACACACACACACACACACACACACACACACACACACACACACACACACACACACACACACACACACACACACACACACACACACACACACACACACACACACACACACACACACACACACACACACACACACACACACACACACACACACACACACACACACACACACACACACACACACACACACACACACACACACACACACACACACACACACACACACACACACACACACACACACACACACACACACACACTCATGCACACACCATGTGCAGTCTATGAGGGAACCTGGATTGTGCTACACTGATTATAAGCAATTAAGTATAACTCTATACTAAGCCCATCATGCATATTTTACTTTAAACTACCTCTGCATTTCCAAAAGCATATTTTAATAAATGTAACTTCTCAGTTCTTTGTATTTTGATTATGTCTCAAACTGTCAGTATAACATATGCTTTCAATACTCTTCCATATTGGGAATATTTAATTTGAATGTTCACTCTGGACATTTGGTTTTCATTTTAAGGCAGTTTTTGATGCACTGCAGCTTTATTTAAAGCAATTACTGGACACTTTTTACAACTCTTGACTATCATAGTTGCTATAGTCTATTTTCTTGTAACAGGACTGGAGGTGACGGATTATTAGTGTTCTCAAGGTTCTTGTCTCTTGCAGAAGGACTTTTCTTAAAGTTCTACTGTCTTGCAGCAGGACTTGGTGTGACAGATTATCACCGTTGTTAAGGTTCTGCTCTCTTGCAGCAGATGTGGTGTGACAGATTATCACTGTTGTTAAGGTCCTACTGTCTTGCATCAGGATGTGGTGTGACAGATTATCACTGTTGTTAAGGTTCTACTGTCTTGCAGCAGGACTTGGTGTGACAGATTATCACTGTTGTTAAAGTTGTATTGTCTTGCAGCAGGACTTGGTGTGACAGATTATCACTGTTGTTAAGGTTCTACTGTCATGCAACATGACTTATGGTGACAGATTATCACTGTTGTTAAGGTTGTCTTGCAGCAGGACTTGGTATGACAGATTATCACTGTTGTTAAGGTTCTACTGTCTTGCAACAGGACTTGCGGTGACAGATTATCACTGTTGTTAAGGTTCTACTGTCTTGCAGCAGGACTTGGTTTGACAGATTATCACTGTTGTTAAAGTTGTATTGTCTTGCAGCAGGACTTGGTGTGACAGATTATCACTGTTGTTAAGGTTCTACTGTCTTGCATCAGGACTTGTGGTGACAGATTATCACTGTTGTTAAGGTTGTACTGTCTTGCAGCAGGACTTGGTATGACAGATTATCACTGTTGTTAAGGTTCTACTGTCTTGCAACAGGACTTGCGGTGACAGATTATCACTGTTGTTAAGGTTATACTGTCTTGCAGCAGGACTTGGTGTGACAGATTATCACTGTTGTTAAGGTTTTACTGTCTTGCAACAGGACTTGCTGTGACAAATTATCACTGTTGTTAAGGCTCTGCTCTCTTGCAGCAGGATTTGGTGTGACAAATTATCAGTGTTCTTAAGGTTCTACTCTTTTGCAGCAGGACTTGGTGTGATATCTCCAACTGCTCTTCTGTCTGAAAACTTAACTTTGACTTTGAAAGACATCTGCAATTCTTTTCATATGCCCCTTTCTCTTCCCTTTGAACCCTATGAACTACATGGGATTTTGGTTTGAGTACTTTACTACCTTTTTTGGCTTCATTCTGTAGACTTTACTGTGGCTTTAACTTTTTAAATTTGTTTTTAGACTTTAAAACTGGTATCCCCCAGTGGTTTTTATCGTAATCACATTGTTGTATCTTTGGATTTCTCTAGGGAGCTTTTATTAATTTGTACTGGTTTTCAGGCATCAGTAATGCTTTTGAAGTAGGCAATTTTTTCAGACTTCTACTCATTAATAAAATATGGAGTCTTTGCACTGTTTTCCTGTATTCCAAAATTGCAAGATGGAATACTTCATAGGTTTTGATGTTGCTGTTTCCAATGAGATTTTTCACTGTTTAAATAGTTGTCTCTACTTGTCCGTTAGAATACAGATTTTGCTGACTAAATGTTATATGTCTGAATTCCCTATTTTGCACAAATCCTCTGAATGACTGACTTTTTATACTATAAACCACTGTTCATAGGTTCATAGGTAGGTAAGAGGCTATTGGCCCTAGGGCCTATATAAGCCTAGCCAAAAGGGTACTCTGGCTTTCGCCACCCGAGAAAATTATTTTCCTGTGCCCCTGTCGAGCAGAGCCACAAAGGGTGAATTTCCTATTTCCCATCCAATCATCAAGATTTTTCTTGAAGAGTGCTAATGAGTGCTTTGATTGATACAGATAGGTATATTGTTCCAGAGTATGGGAAGTCTCTGGAACAGGAATCTATCCCTCCAGCATGTTCTGTTTATTGTGGTGACAAGATTAAATATGACAACTGTAGGTATCTCCTTTCTCAAAAAATGCGGACTTTAATGCTGTAGTTTGATCTGTACTGGTGTAACTTAGTGTGGTTATTTCAGACAATTTGAAATAATAATCTTCATATATGAGATAGCTTGTTTCTATGAAATCAAAACAAACATTACCCATTCTGCTCGACAGACATTTGCTTTGGTGATTGCTAGCATCTCTTTTATTTATTTATTTATTTATTTAACACTTGTTTACCGGGAAAGTCAGATTTGAAATTAATTATCATATGCAGAGGAAATGGCATAGTTCTGTGGTATTTATTCTGTATGAATTAGCATTCCTTGCCAGCACACTAGACCTTACTAGTCCCTCCCACACACACACAGATGTGTGTGTGTGTGTGTGTGTGTGTGTGTGTGTGTGTGTGTGTGTGTGTGTGTGTGTATATATATATGTATATATATATATATATATATATATATATATATATATATATATATTTATATTTATATATATATCTAAGAAATGTACACACCCCTGTTAAAATGCCAGGTTTTTATGATATAAAAAATGAGACCATAATAAATATTTCCACCTTTAATGTGACCTATAACCTGTAGAATTCAATTGAAAACAAACAAATCTGTCTATGGGAAATAATATGGAAAATAAAAAAAAACATACAATAAGCTGGTTGCATAAGTGTGCACACCCTTAAACTAATACTTTGTTGAAGCACCTTTTGAGTTAATTAAAGCATTCAGTCTTCTTGGGTACACATCTGCCATCAATGAAAGAGACTCTGATTAACCCCAAATAACATTCAGCTGTCCTAGTAGGATTTTCCTGAAATTTACTCAATTGCCTGCTACAGCAAAATCCATGGTTTGCAGAGAGCTTACAAAGCATCAAAGGGATCTCATTGTTGAAAGGTATTAGTCAGGAGAAGGGTACAAAAACATGTCCACA
Source organism: Protopterus annectens (assembly GCF_019279795.1). Taxonomy (NCBI): domain Eukaryota; kingdom Metazoa; phylum Chordata; order Ceratodontiformes; family Protopteridae; genus Protopterus; species Protopterus annectens. Next base: position 728,251,770 of record NC_056729.1, read on the forward strand.
GAATTGGATGTACCATGGAACACAGTGAAGACAGTCATCAAAAAGTGGAGAAAATATTGGACAACAGTGATGTTGCAAAGAACTGGACATCCTTCCAAAACTGATAAAAAGACAAGACAAAAACTTGTCAGGGAGGCTGCCAGGAGACCTACGGCAACACTGAAGGAGTTGCAGGAATGTCTGGCAAGTACTGGTTGTGTACTACATGTGACTACAATCTTCCGTGTTCTCCATATGTCTGGGCTATAGGGTAGGTTTGGAAGATGGAAGCCTTTTCTCACATAGAAAAACATCCAGGCCTGGCTAAAATCTGCAAAACAATACATCAAGTCTCCCAAAAGCATGTGGGAAAATGTGCTATGGTTTAATGAGGCCAAGGTTGAACCTTTTGGCCACAATTCCAAAAGGTACATTTGGAGCAAAAACAACACTTCACATTACCAAAAGAGCACCATCCCCATGGTGAAGCATGGTGGTGGCAGTGTCATGCTTTGTGGTTGCTTTTCATCAGCTGGAACTGGGGCTTTAGTCAAGGTGGAGGGAATTATGAACAGTCCCAAATACCAGTCACTTTTACCCCAAAACCTTCAAGTGTCTGCTAGAAAGCTGAAGATGAAGTGGATTTCACCTTTCAACACGACAATGACCTACAGCATACATCCAAATCAACAAAAGAATGGCTTCATCAGAAGACAATTAAATTTTTGGAATGGCCCAGCCAGAACTTAAACCTAAATCCAATAGAAAATATGTGTGGTGACCTAAAGAGGGCTGTTCACAAGAGATGCCATCACAATCTGGCAGACGTGGTGGGCTTTTGCAAGGAAGAGTGGGCAAATATTGCCAAGTCAAGATGTGCTATGCTGATAGACTCCTACCCAAGAGGACTGAATGTTGTAATTAAATCAGAAGGTGCTTCAACAAAGAATTAGTGTAAGGGTGTGTACACTTATTCAACCAGCTTATTCTACTTATTTTATTTGTTATATTTTACCCCTAACATATTTGTTTGTTTTTCATTTGAATTGTACAGATTATAAGTCACATTAAAGGTGGGAAAGTTTTGAAATGATTTATTGTGGTCTATCACAAAAACCTGGCATTTTAACAGAGGTGTGGACACTTTTTATATCCACTGTATGTATGTATATGTGCCAGCTTACCACTGATTCTGGTTTTTGTTATTCCAATGTGGCTTACATCCCACGGCAACTACATTTTCAGGGCACTCGGGCGTATTCCTTTGACAGATGGATAACATCCCCCCAGAGTGCAAAACATCTACAGCAAGTTTGGCTATGATTCTCCAGTGATTAGGGAGAGGAATGGAGAATACAGGGCTGAAATACTGTAGCCAACATGGGATTGTTGCTTAAGCATGACCTCTCACTTTGGATGACTTCACACAAATGGGATTGTAATAGTTCTGTGAAGAGAACACCGACAACTATATGGTCAAGCATTTCTATTTTTGACCATTCACCTGTTGCAGCATTAGTTTCTTTTTCATGGTGACAGTATTAAAACCAGGGCATGTTAACATGTTTGTGACACAATGCCACAAATATCAGTGGATGCAGTAACAGAATATATATATATATATATATATATATATATATATATATATATATATATATAGTATATCTGCTGCTTCACCAGACCCCGCACCCTCCCTGCTGGAAAAGATAAGTAGGAAATGCCTCATCATTCCACTTTCTCCTGGCCAGCTCAATCAGTCACCCAAGCCATTAAATGAACTTGGGTCACTTGAGTTGTAGTCAGGGCTTTATCCATGTACACTAGTGGAGCTAGCAGCTTACTCTCCCCAGATGTGATTCATGTATCCATTCAGTCATTTCTTAGCTGATTATTTTGTTAGCTATTAGCTTTAATCCTTGGGTAGAACTTATTTTCCATTAAAAAAAAGTCTGAAATTATTTTTCCATTACTGATGATTTTTACCTATTCCAACCTTTCAATGTAACATTATTCAATAGCTGCATTTCTAAGTTAGTATTACTACACCTATGGAATGATATTACTCTTTCTTCTGTATTTAGTTTAATTTTGTCTTCTAACAATTCTTTATGCATCTCTGGTAAATATGCTGTACTGAACATATCTGCTGTTGCTGCTCACCTGGTCTATGCTTCACTTTCAAAACATAATTCTACAGATTAAGCAGTGTTCTATATAGTCTAGTACAAGGACTTTATGGATATGGTTTGCAAGAGTTTTTGCTCTGCTTACACCTGCACCTCTTTATCATAGGAGTATACATTGAATTGATTATATCCATCCACTATTGCTTATATATCATTTTGTTATGTGAGCATATCTATTTTTGGCATCCATAAATGCTCTATACCCATAGACAACTAGCATTTCCCCTTGCAAGATCACAGCTGCCATAGACAACATAGTATCATGGCATTGGTACATCTATAATTCGTTTTTTAAGTACTTCAAAACTTCCTTCCTACTTTACAGAATTGTCACACCTAATTTACATTTGCACATATTTAACTCAATATTAGACTATGTCAGTCATTTGTTATTCTGTTCTTATATACAACCAGCATAACTGCAGACCATCAATTATGTTTGCAATCCAGTTGGACCCTTCAGTTATTTGTACAACTGCTCTCTGGAATGCATCTGGTGATGATTAAATACAAAATAGTAGTCTATAAAATCTGTAATTCCATAATCATATATTAAATATGCATAGTTTGAAGCCTATGCAATTTAACTTTATCTGAAAAAAAATTATACATAAAGCTGAAAATAATTTAGCATTTAGCATTCTTGAGACCACTTATTTAGCTCTTAGCAATGCATTATGCATGGTTTTAATCACTTTATTCAGATCTTGTGGATCTTAATGGACGCAAATGTCATATTCTTTCACAACAACATCCAAGCTAGTCACCCTACTTGAATTCAACAGCTTGTTAATGACACCTATACTTTCCACATGTTTTATTTTTCATGGTATTTTACTTCACAGCATAACTGCATCTTTCTTATCAGCATGCATCACTCTATACCATCATGAACTATTTTTATATAATATTTTCCTGGCAGACTTCCTAGGCCTTTGAATATGACAGCTTAGTGATGGGGGATGTCATTGGCATGGCTTGTTTTCAGTATTTGAGAACTCTGTGACTATATGATTGCTTGTGTACTTGCAACATTTTTACATTCTAAACTTCTTACAAACAATGTATATATTTGGATAATATACTTACTATGACGTGAAAATGATCATGTAGTTCTTATTTTTGAATTCACATGTCAACAGCTTTTAAAATAACGGCTTTTCTCTGTGGCTACAGTGCATTAACAGTATGCTCATAGCTTTCTGTTCAGTACATATGAATCCTGGTGCTTTGAAAGTATCTTTGGACAAAATCATACATTTTCTAATGCACAATTAATCATTTAAGTGATTAACTATGTATTTTTATAAACATTCAGTCTTGTACTGTTGTCCCATTTCTTCAGAGACATTACAGACTTTGCCATATCAAAAGTTTTTACTTCAATAAAACGAACCAGCAACTAATTCTAATAGTTCTTTTCAATAACGTGCAAATTATTTTGAAATCATTTGTTTGTGCTTTTATAAATCTTAACAAAATGTAATTTTGTAGCACAGATACTGCACACTTTATTAAATTAAAATGATTCCTATTGGGTTTATAGCCACACATTGTATATGCAACTTGAATTTCATCTATTTGCAGCTATTATGACCTGACAGAAGACAGAGATGTCATTTGGAACAGAAGGGCAAAACTTTGCTTGATTTTGATTTTTAGTAGGACTCCTACCAATGAAAGTAGGACCACACAGTCATTCCTGATTTTGAATTTTAAAGCAAAAGGTTTCAGAAGAGTTAATACAGAAATATTTTCACAGTTTAACTTAGTATCCTTTTCCTCACTTAACCCAGACCTTATCTTCAAATCCTTTTCTTTATTTAATTTTTCTGACTTTATACCAGTAGTTTCACTAACACTGCACATATCAACAGCTTTTGTAAGGAAGGTCTGTTTCTTTTAATAACTGTCCTGTGTTTCATAATTTCTTTCTCTATCATTCAGTCCCCAGTTTTACATTCTGTGGCTCTCTTCTTCAGCTCAATAACAGATACAGTATGTTCAGAACCTTTTGGATGTGTAAAGATATAAACAAGCATCAAATAATTGTCATTTTCTTGACTCATAATAGTTTTCTGGACTTTCTCTTATTTTTGCTATTTATATTTCTGCATTTCAAGAAATGTAAATTCATTAAGCACATATAAAGACTTTTCCCACAGCTGTATGTAGGACGGTAGCACAGTGTACCTTTTAGAGCTTCTTAGTTAATCGACTTATACTGAAGAATAAATCTGCTTTCTGCATTTAGTGGTTTTAGTTTTCTGCTAAACTTCCTTGCATTAAGAGTTTAAGAGGATTACAGCTGAAACATGTTCACTATTATTTATAATTTTGTACTTCCTAACATGGGGAGACTTAAATGTAAACACATTTCTTTATTATCACAGACATAATTATTAATTTCTGGCAACATGCAGTTCATGTCTTTATGATGAGTAAATAAGATAAAGACACTGTAGATGTGGTCAAACTTCTGTGAGGTCTTTATTTATAGTGAACTCTCTTGAAGCAAGTATACAATTTGTAGCTTGCTGTAACTTATCCATTAGTGTTTAAACCTATATACCACATATTTTATATACTGTACATTGCATTGTTGGCATTTTTATCTACATAAAATTTCAAAATTGATTCACTAAAATAAAATTCTCATGCATATTGACATTTAACAAATTAAAGGTTTGACAATCCAGGACTAGATTCCTCGCATATTAGATACCATTAAAACAGACCACTGTTTTTTCTAGTTCTACTCACTATCATAAGGCATAGAGGAAGAAAGTATTTCTTTGTCTGAGTCTCCGAGCAAACTGGTTTTCAAACTGTTTGCAAGTTTTCATATTTCATTCATTAAATATACAAAAGTAGCAGTTTCAATTGTAATTGCATACTCTTAATAATGCAGTTGTCCATAATGGTTACACAGACTGCCAAAAGCTGGATGTAATCTGAAATCTTGTTTGTACTGGTATACTCTACTGCTAAGCGATCAGTTGAGTTATGTGTATACCACAGAAGGTTGCAAGATATGTGAAAAAATGTGTTGAATTTTCAGGAATTTCCAATTAAGGATGCATGACTACGTTTTTCAAAAATCTGCGTTTAGTGTTATCTTTTTCTTTACTGTTTATTTCTGTTTTCCTAGATTGGTTACTGGAATGAAGTTGACAAGATGGTTGTTACAGCAACTGAATTGCCTCTTGGAAATGATACCTTAGGGATGGAGAACAAGACAGTGACTGTAACCACTATCCTGGTAAGTTAGAAGAACTCAGACTTATCACTCTGAATTTCAGAAGTACTGAAACAACAAAGTTAGATTCATAAAAGTGCAAAGAACAGTGATTAATATAAGAGTAATTTAAAAAGATTTTAGCTTTTGAGCTGATCTAATTGATTATCATATTTATATTACCAGAGTACTGTTTTTCCCAAGAACCCATCTACCTTAATACTGAAAAATTCTAAAGAAAATATAATAATGTTCTGTACCATTTCTTTGAAACAATTGTTTTAAATGAGATTATGTCTGAAATGTTTGCTGCTTCAACTACAGATAACATATTTCAAATTACCCTGAAAGCAAACATAGTACTGCAAAGGTACAAACACTTGAGTAATCAATGCAGTCCTTCCATGAAGTTGTGTAAACTCAAAAGTTCATTGGCTTACCCCATCATATAATTCTTTAATGTTTGTTTAGTTATTTATTTATTTTTCTAAAGTTGTATGTTGCTTTATCAGGAATTCCTTATTACCCAATATATCAGTGGAGCTTAGATAATAGGCCACTTTGAAACACAAAATGTATTTATGTATTTTTCTTTATCTTTGTTTACCAGGAAAGTGCAACTGGGATAAAACCGTTTTTAGCAGGGTTTCGGGGAGAAAAGCTCCACATTTGACATCAGTTTTGACATATATGCATTTATATGCATTCATTCGTACTATTGCTAACCTGACATCCTTTAAAAAATCACTACACTCTCATTTAACATCCTCCTGGGAATGCTCCTGTGCACATCCCTCCTAACCTACTCTCTTCTCCCAACACTTTTCCTCTTTCCTTTCCTCAAATCCCAGCTAGCAACTTCATGCTTGCTTCTAGCATACAACTCCTTGTTTGTTCCCTGCAACTTTTAGCAAAAAAAAAAAAAAAAAAAATTGTTTTCGTTTTTGACTAACTTATAATTGTAATTCTACAATGTTTTTTCTTTAATCCTCATGTAAACTATGTGTGTAACATAACCTTTGTATAATCTGTATGTAGAATAGAATCTTTGTATGATTTGTATGTGGAGCTTTTCTCCCCAGGACTCCATTGAAAACGGATTCTTTAGGCCCAATGGACTATCCTGGTTAAACAACTGCAAATAAATAAAATAAATAAAAATATATAAAAGTTAGTTCCATGATATCAGCAGGAATACAAAAATAAGAAACTGTACAAACATGAGAGAAAATGCTGTATTATAGCTTGCATAAACATAATTTAGAACACATGAAGCATGTACATAGCTTGCATGGGTATATATAGCGTTGATGTGTCATTGGAAATAGACACATGCTTGCATATAGTAGAAAGGGATATAACACTCCAAAAGATACCATCTCATTAACTTCTACTAACAAAAATAATGAAAGTAAGAGGCAGCTTAACTATGGAAGTATTAGAAAGAGAGAAGGCAGTTTATAATGTAATGTAGGATGATATGTTTGTAGTAGAGCAACTATGGACGCATCATTACATTTAAGATTGAGATGTATAGTAATTAGAAAAGTAATAATGGTTGGGGGGTTACTTGGACTGTTGTAAGGGGTATTAGTTCTAGATAGATGAGGAGAGAGAGAGTGGTGCAACTGTGACAGATGGGTGACAGAGAGTTAGCGACTGATCTAATTAAAGAGCAGAAGAACAGACCAAGCCCTGTCACTTAGAGCCTGTGATTGATTTAAATTATGTAAACAAAGTTGCTGCTTGTGGTTTAGTGAGCATCTTTCTGGCCTGATGGTGAAAAACAGGAAAGTGGAAAAGATGAGCGTTTGGAGAAAAAGTAGCAGGTATGGCTAAAAAAATGATTACAGCCAGGAATGGAGCAGGAGCAGAGCCAATTTTGCTTAGATATTCTTTTAATAGTAACTTGTCTTGTCTGTCTCTTTTACTTGCAGAGGGATAGAGTTCCACTTTCTAGTGACTTAGTGAAAGTGTAGAGAATCCCCAGCTGAGTTGGTTGTTTTGAACATGGAGTGTAGAGATTTATTACTTAACCATAGTAGTCTAGAACTGGACTATGGTTGGAGTATATTTTTAAATGATGGGCATTCTTCCAGGGAAATGAATGAAGTTGTGGACTACCTTGAGTTGTGAGTATGTAAGGTAGTGGGGAAGTTCTAGCCAGTGTAAATCACTAGGGGTCATGCAGTGGTGGATTTTAGTGGGGTATTTGCTGTAAATTTAGCTATTTTATTGTAACATGCATCAAGTGTAGTTTTAACTGTGGCATAGAGATCTGTAAAGATGTGAGATGCATGTAAAAGGGATGGAAGTAGGTAGGTGGTGGCTATAGATTTTCTTGTGACTCTGTAAAAAATGAAAATGTTTTGGTAGTATTAACTTTGTGGTTGAAAATATCATCAGACTGCAATATAATAAACAATACTGATGTCACTAATGCAGAAGTACTATTAACTAAGCATTTACTTAATTCCAAAAAGCAAATAAACATAGTAGGTGTCTACATCCCACCAGGGAATAATATCCCTGCCCTAGAGCACATCCTCCAATGGGCAAATAAGCTCCTTCCCCAAGAAACAATTATACTTGGAGACTTTAACATCAATTGGTATTCCTGTAACTCAAACACACCCACAAACCACATTTCTCTGTACGGCTTCTTCCAACTAATCCAACACACTACCAGGATAGACAAAACATCCAAAAAACAAATCAATCCTAGATTGGATACTCACCAATTAACCCAATCTCTCTCAGCTCACAGGCTGTCTCCCTGACAGCCTTAGTGACCACCATCCCACATTTCTACTCCGGTAGCAAATAAATTCTTCCAAAACCCCATCATATAAACAAATCAGAAACAAAAATTCAATCCCCAAGAGTTCATATAGGCATTCAAAAGCTGCAGATGGGCACCTCTCATATACCTCCCATTAGACAAAACAGTGGAGTTGTTTTACTCCACCTTCCTTAGCATCCTAAATAAGCTTGCCCCACCTAGAACAATTAGGATAAATCCCAACTTTACCCCATGGGTAACCCAAAGCAAGAGCTCTACTAAAAGCAAGCGACAAACCCTGGGACAATTGTCACCATAACAAATCACTAAACAATTGTCAGAAATAGCTAAAACTAAGAAATTTTGTCAAAAAAATATAAGACAAGACAAAAAAGAATATTATGCTAAAATACAACTAGAACACCAAGGAAACCCACAAAAGTTCTGGTCGGTAATCAAGAAAATCCTTTAGCCTGGTCAAATCACTACCCCCTCCCCAAACACTAACAACACCATAGATGACATACCCACACAGTTTAACAATTTTTTCACCAATTCTATACTCAAACTAACAAACACTAGCCAGTTACCCCATTCCTCTCTCTCCAACACAAAATGACAATAACTTCTCCCTACAACCTATTCCTACTGCCACCATAAAAAATACCTCAAAAAACTCAAACCAACAACCCTAGCTGCAGACAACCTACCTGTAGACTATCTCAAAATCACTGCAGAAGCCATCATGTACCATGTCACCATCCTTATAAACAGCTCCATGACTGAACAAGTCCCAACTATCTGGAAAATAGCCCACGTCATCCCACTATATAAAGGCGGCAGCTCTATAGAGCTTTCCAACTACCATCCAATTGCTATCCTCTCTCCACTATCAAATATTCTGGAAAATGTATCCATATCCAATTCCTCCCCTATCTCCTCACTAACAATCTACTATCCAAAACTCAACATGTATTCTGCCCACACCATAGTGCAACCACTGCCCGTCTAAGCTTCACTAACTTTGACAACCTATTCAGAAATTCAGGTAACCTGGTCTCATTTTCTTTCTGAACCTCTCAAAAGCATTTGACATTGTCTTACACTCCAGACTGTTAAACAGACTATCAGAATTTAAAACCAGCCACTCTACACTCACTTGGTTCCAGAGTTACATCACTGGGAGGCAGCAAGAAGTCAAATGGGGTAACTCCCTCTCCCCACTGCTGTCAGTTACCTTAAGAGTCCCACAAGGATCCATTCTTGGCCCTCTTCTCTTCACATTGTTCACTAATAGCCCACATACTGCCACTAATGAAACCATGTTAATACAATACGCTGAGAATTCTACCTTAATTTGTGCAGCCCCAACACTCCACCATCTTCAGGAAATAACACAGCAAGCCTTCTGTAAAGTAGAAACATGGCTAACCAATGCCCAGTTAATACTCAATCCGAACAAAACAAAACTCATCCTGTTTCACCATACAAGATCCCCATACCCCTGTTCGCTATTCAAAATCACCTCAGCAAACAATACATTCATTACCCCAGTCTCCCACACCAAACACCTCCGAGTAGTAATAGACCAAAACATGAACTTTGATCTCCACATAAATCAAACAGTCAAAAAAGTCCACAAAAAATGGGTAGCCTGTACAGGAACAAACCTTTCCTTACAGACAAATCTAAGATCTCCATTGCTAGAACACACCTTCTCTCCACACTCCTGTATGCATCTCCTATCCTTACTGATCTCAAGAAAACTTATATAAACAAACTAGATAGCTGCCATAATGAAATAACAAAGTTTGCTACAGATGCCAGCTACAGATCCCATTACTGTCATGCTATCGAAGAACACTCATGGCTAGAATTCTCCAACCTACTAATTTTAAACCACCTCTCCATGGCCCACCAAATACTCAACCAACCTGAAAAAACACCCGCCATCAAAGGCCTACTTACTCGCTATTCCAATAACCGGACCCTGCGCTCCAGTAACAAAAACCTAGTAAACATCACTAAAAGTAGCAATAATGCTGGTGACTCACAATACTCAAACAGTATCACCAAAATCTGGAACTCCCTACCCATTGATATTAGATCCACTTCCAGCACCACTAGGTTTAAAAAACTACTAAAAGATCACCTAACATCTACCTGGCTCTGCTCAGGTACTAACCCTGGATAACTTTCCCTCACTCAGATATAACCTCTAACTACATTTCTAGCCACTCTATAACTCCTGTAACCTTCTCCCTTACCTATATCCCCTTGTCTTCCTCACAGTTGTAAATTTATTTATTTCCAGTTTGATAACCGGGGAAGTCCACTGGGTCCGAAAGCCCGTTTTCAGTGGAGGCCCGGGGAGAAAAGCTCCATATTACAAATACATTACACATATAAGGTGCTGTGTTCTAAAAACATAGCACATTTAACAATTTCCAAAAACATAGCACATTTAACAATTTTACATGCAAAAAATAACATTTTTATACAATTGTATTGTTAGCATAGAAGAAAGAGAAAAAAAAAGAAATTATATATAGATATGAAATGCAAAAGAAGTAAATCAGAGGAGAAGTGTAGGAAAAAGTAGGTGTAAAGAATTTAAAGGAGAAGAGATACAGTAAACTGTATTCTGTCAGAAGAAATACTAAATGTAATGTAGAGGCTTGAAAAAAATCTAAGACATGCTGTACTGTATTTGTACTTTATTTATGTGTTAATCTCATCTCTCATGTATATATTGTTGTTGATTAATCTCCTGTGCATATAAATTGCTTTACTGATCTCTGCTAGATTGTAAGTAGATACATATAAGCTGTATAGTAAACTTTTTCTTTGTTGTACTAGACATGTATTAGTAAAAATGTACTTTGTTGGAGCTTTTCTCCTCGGGTCTGTGCTAAAAATGGACATTGTTGTCCACTCAGACCATCCCAGTAAACAAATGTTAAATAAATAAATAAAATAAATACTTCTAGCAAATTTACCTCAGGTTTTTGCAAGTGGAGCTATGTGTCAAAAGCATGCAATAAGATTTTTGAGGTGCTTCATTTCACTTTTGCTCAAGCAGGCTGAGCAACAACTCCAGATAAATGTTGAATAATCATGACAATGAGCTATACAGATGGAGAGTTCTTGTGTTAGCTGTGCTTGTTCACACGTTGTCTGTTTGTTCGTTTATTTATTGACTTTTGTTTATTTTTATTGATGAGCTTTTCTTACCTCTGACAAAGGTTTCATTCATTTGCGCATTGTCAGATTTTCACATCTTTTGTATTTGAAACTAACCACAAACCATGGAAGACTAAACAATTATTATGGCAAATTTACCTCTTAATGTTATAAGTAGAATAATATGTAAGGAGAGCCAGGTAAGATTTTTTGGGAGATAAGTTTTAGTTCATAAATTCCATATAAATGGTGAATAACAGTGGTAATAATCTATCCCCCAGTACATTAGCTATGGAAGCCTAGATATGAGACAACAATATAACTAATTTGTGAGTGCCCTAAAGGACTTTTTAAATGCCTATCCTATTCATGATTACAAAGTGGAAATTTAAGCTCAATTAAAGCCCCCCTGCACCCCCCCATAACCCCTGCAAATTATATATACCAACTCCGAGATTACACTACAGTGGAGAAAAGGGTTGATTAGGGTAAAGTGGGAATTGGGAATTAACCCTTTTCCCCACTGTACTGTGATCTTGGAGTTGGTATGTATACATATAAGTAGATTTTTTTACATATATTTGAGTTTTCAGAAATTTGATCATATGGTCTCAATAATATGATATAAACGTGGAGGTTATGTATGGTGAAGATGATGTTGGACCCTAATTTTATTCCTGAGCCAGAGGTCTCTTTCTTCTTACTTTGTTAACATAGAAACATACGTTGCAGAACCTGTTGTTACAGTGCATTTGCGAGGATGTGATGAGAAAGCTCTCATCCCAATTTATGAATGAATTTACATATACTGGAGGAATGGGTGTGCCAAACGTCACAGCCTGTACTTAGGCATTTATTCCGAAGCATTTCCTACTGGCTGGTGATAAGCTGAAGGGAAATGCCAGAATGTTAACATATGTTTACTTCACCTCATGCTATTTTTGTGATACGGCACCACATTACCTGTATCCTTTAAAAGACAGCATGTGTTAGTTGTCACACATAAAGTCTACTTCATGTTTATACATTTCTGACTTGCAGAGCAAAAAGTACTCTGGTGCTTCCCAAAGCTGCAGCTAGAAGGTGCATCTGTTTGCTGAACTTGGTGGAAAGAGAATGATATATATAAGAACAATGTTGCATTTTGTTTAGTCTAGCAATACTCAGTCAGCTTTGATGTCTTCTGAAATACTGAAAGAAATCTTTTCATTTCCCTTGAATTATTTCTGAAGATATTTACTACTTATGCTACAAATGAAGAAGGGGGTTGGATGGTGAAGACAAGACACTTTTAAACCTTTAAATTACATCAAACAAGCAATATATTGCTGCATTTTTAAATAAATAATGAATTCAGTGGCTTGCATAATCTAGAATCTGATGGCAAAGCAGCTGATTATATGTCAAATGCCTTAAAGTCTTTTTAATTTTTGTGCACTTTAATTTCTAGAAAGTTGGTATAAATACTTATTTGGTAGAAATTTGGCCCCAGCAGACAATATAAATTGTAAGTAAAGGTTATCAGCTGCTCCTGCTATCTGCCTTAACCTATGTGCTGATCTAAAACATAAAGTGTAGGCTTGTCTTATCGTTCATGCAGTTTGGGAAATTCTTCTGGATCTGCCTCTAAAATATTTTATAAACAGATTCTAAAGTTACCACAATTGTAGCTAATATGAGCCATTATAGGTTCATAGGTTCATAGGTTCATACTAGGCTATCTGCCCTAGGGCATTTATAAGCCTAGCCAGAGTGTGTTTGGCTTTCGCCACCCATTTTAAATTAATTTTGCTATGCCCTTTTTCGAGGTTAGTATACTGTGCCTCTGTCTAACAGTGACACAGAAGTGATACCTGGGGTAAACCTACTATCTCCCATCCACTCATCAAGATTCCTCTTGAAGAGAGACAATGAGGGACTCTGCCTAACCTGGACTGGGATTTTATTCCAGAGTGAAGGGAGCCTCTGGGTTATGAATCTGTCCCTCCAGCATGTCCTATTTATTTCATTGCTGAGGTTCAAGTCTCTCGAGTGTGTAGCTCGATGGGATTTGGATTTTCTGAGGTGCAGCATGTCCATTAATTCCGGGTTGGACATGGCTTTATACGTCAGGCACAGATCGCCTCTGAGCAGGTGGTATGCCACTGAGTAGAGCTGGAGTTTCTTTAACCGGGCAGCATATGGCATTTGTTTGAGCCCTTTGATCCACTTGGTGAGGTACTTTTGGGGTCTTTTCAGTTGCTGCAGGTGTCTGGTAAGGTACATCCCAAAAGGGGCATTGTACTCAATTATGGGCCTGATGAGGGATGAGTAAAGAGGCACGATGACCTCCCCTGATCTAGATGTGAATCCCTTCATGATTAGGTGGGCTATATAAAATGTTTTTCTAACCACTTTGGCCATGTGGTTGTCAAATGAGAGATTGCTATCAACTTGGGTCCCCAGGTCCCTAATTACTTCTCCCATACTTAATGGATTACCACCTATGTGGTAATTTGTGGGCACTTTGTTTTTGCCAAAGGGGATGACTATTCACTTTTTGGCATTTAGCTTGAGGCCATGGCTCTGGTACCAGTTGTCTGTTTCTATGAGGCCCTTTTGTAGGATGCTTGTGTCGGCTGGAGAGTCTATTATGACGTCCAGTTTGCAGTCATCTGTGAACTTGGTCAGCCACAGTCCTTCCGTGTTAGCCTGTACCTCCGAGAAATATATACCGAACAAGAGAGGTCCCAGGACTGAGCCTTGTGGGATGCCACTTGTAACTGGTTTGGAGTCTGACATGGCTCCAGCAATTCTAACCATGTGGGTTCTGTCCTTGAGCCAGTTTGCAACCCATCTAGTGACATAGGGGTTTATATTTAAGCTGGTGAGCTTATCTATAATGCCCGAGTGGGATATTGTATCGAAGGCTTTTGCAAGGTCCAGGTAGGCTGTGTGGACCACCTTCCCCTCGTCAATGGCCTTGGTGACTGTTTCAAAGAAATTGACCAGGTTTAAGAGGCAGGATCTGCCCTTAACAAAGCCGAACTGGGTAGGATCCAGTGTCTGTAGGTCCCCAATATCTTTATTTATGAGGTCCATGATGATCCTTTCCATAGCTTTGCAGACCAAGCTAGTCAAGCTTATGGGGCGATAGTTTCCAGGATCTGTTGAGGCACCACCTTTGTGGAGAGGGACCACTGTTGCTGTATGCCACTCTTTGGGTACATATCCTGTAGTAAGGCTGAGATTGAACAGTAGTTTTATGTTTGGGTTTAGTTCTTCTTGGGGTTCATGTAGGACGCAGCCCGGGACACCGTCTGGTCCCATTGATGCTGTGTTTTTTGCTTTGGAGAGGGTGGCTCTTATCTGAGCATCTGAGATTTCAGGGGGGCAGCACTCTGCTGGGATAGATATTTGCCCTTTTGGTGGGGAAGGGGAGAGAAGTTTGCACTGAACCTGTCAGCTAGGATGTTGGCAATGTCTGTGGGTTTGGTGTATTTTTTGTCATTTTGGACTAATTCTGAGCATATCTGGGAATTCCCACCCAGGTTCCTAACATAACTAAAGAAAGCCTTGTGATTATCCTTAGTGTCCTGTGCAATTTTTCTCTCGAAGCTGGCCTTAGACGATTTTATGAGTGCCCGTAGTTTTTTGCTAATACTGATCAGAGATGCCTTCCCTTTTTGGGATTTTGCTCTATCATGTAGTAACTTCCTCCTTCTATTGTATAGTTTGTGTATGGCTGGGGTCCACCAGACAGGACGCCTAACTTTGGAGGATTGGGTCTTGGTTTTATTTGGGATTGCATGATCCTTGCATTCCTGAAGGTGTTCATAGAATGCGTTTATACAGGATTCTGCGGTCTGGGCCGTATTTTCCACTGGCCCGGGGGCTTTGAAGGATTCCACCTCTGTTTTGAGGAGTGTGAAATTTGCTTTAGAGAAGTTTTTCACTGTGGTTTTCTGGGCAAGGGCTGGGGTCGGGATGTGAATATCTAGTGAGATTAGTTTATGGTCTGATCTTACCAGTGAGGGATACACTTCAGGTCTGGAGCATAGAGTCCCCATGTTGGTGATGATCAGGTCCAGTATGTTTTCCCCTCTTGTGGGAGTGGCAACAAGTTGTTCCATAGCATTTGAGTTTATAAATTCTAGGAACCTTTGGACTAGGGTGTTGGAGCTAGAGTAATGCTCCCAGTCTATGTTAGGGTAGTTGAATTCGACCAATATAATGGTGTTTGGAGAGACCTTCATATTTTCCAGTGTTCTCAGGAAGGCCGAGTGGGGTTCCTGGGTTTGGGAGGGTGGTCTGTAGCAGGCTATAAACTGGAAGGCAGTTTTATCCACTGTTAGTTGCACATGGATAGTCTCTGATGCTTCGTGCTGTGCCACCAACCTGGAGGTGTGGGTATCTTTGACGAATATTGATACTCCCCCTCCTTTTGTGGTTCAGTCCAAGTTTTGGGGTCGAAAAACATGGTATGAGGTATAACCTGGTAGTGCTGGTGTGCTCTCGGGAGCCTTGAACCAGGTATCTGTTACTGCACAGATATCGATGTTCTCCATGCTAAGGAGAGTTTCGAGTGCGTGCATCTTGAGGTTTAGACTTCTGGCATTGAGTAGCATTACTCTTAGTTTCTTATCCCTTGTGATACCTATGGAGGTGGGTTTGTCTTTTCAGCCTTGCCTAAAAAAGGCACTATGGGGGTGGCAAGAGCCTTTGCCAATATCCGAAAGCCCAGGGGTGACAGGTGCAAGCCGTCCCTAGTGAAGCATCGTGGCTTGTCGAGCATGTCATCCCAGGCAGACAGGCATTGGATCCCCTTTGAATGACACCAATACTTAAGCCAATTGTTGAAATTGATCATCTTGTCTTCATATTGTGGCATCATTCTTGGTGAGGGTAAGATGCTTCTCAAGGTCAGGGTCATACCGGCCTGGGCTACATGCTCAGAGAGCTCCTCTATGTCTCTTTTCATGTAGTCCAGGGAGGTACATCTCAGGTCATTCACACCAGCATGGACAATGACTGAGTCATATTTGTACTTGCCTTGGAGTGACCTGAGTGCTTGTGTTATGTGGCGGATCCTAGCACCCGACAGGCAGCTCACCGTTACCTTCTCCTTGTTCAGCCTGGTGAGCGGGATGTCAGTATGCCTGATTATAGAGTCACCTATTACAAGTGTATCAGGTGTGTTGTTTAGCCTTAAGGGCTGTGACTATTCGGCAAACTGGCTTCGTGAGCTATGTGTTGCACATGTTTTGTTTTGGGGTAGCGGTTGCTTGGGTGTCTGCTTTGGAGGTCTCTGCTGCTTAGGCAGATTTTTATTTAGAGCCTCCGAGTATGTTTTTGTGTGTTTATGTGTTTGGTTTGCTGTCGTGGTAGGTCTATGTAAGACTGGAATTGTAGTGAGTGTGGTTTCCTTCTCCTCCTGACTGGTTACGCCAGTACTGAGTTGAGAGAGCTTAGCCTCCCGTTTGGCTATATGGTTGCATCTCTCACATGTGTTGGAATTTGTTGGGAGGAGGAGAGGGCTGTCTGTGTACATGAGGCAGTAGTAACATTGCCAAAATTAATATGTTTTGTCTTCAATCTTTGCTATTTTTGACAATGAGTGGAGTGCTTACCTTATTTCTGTTGGTTAACTTTATATTTCTGATAACTGGAAAAGAAATTGCAAAAGCAAGACTTAATGGACATTTAAAGCATTATTTTAATGTATTATTCAGAAATGTTAATATTAATTTGTTCATTGTTTATTACTAAAATGCCTTCCATGAAGTTTTGGTTCCAGTTATCCATCTTTTGTTAGTCTTGTCCACTCTTCAGTCTCAAGACTATGCACTTGCTTTGATTCTCAGTTAACACTGTTTTATTGTTTTAATTGTTGTTTTGTTGGGTGTTACTGTCATGCTGTGTAAAACTGCTTTTGACAAGCTCCATTGTATCATTTACACGTTTGCATTTCATTCTTGGTGTTAGTTTTGCTGAATAAAAAATAAATTAAATCTATACATCTTTTTATGTAAAAAGCTATGGCTAATATGTTTTCTTCTTTCACATTCCATTTAGCTAAAATCACAGAGAGTTTTACACTTCCAGGGTTGCTTTACAGTTTCAGGAAAAACATGTCTAAATATTTTAACATCTGTAGGTTATATGTCATTTTGCTCACTCATGGTAATCTGGTATTTTGCTTTCTTTTTATTGAGATGCATATTTGAGTTTATCTCCTTTTCATGTATTTTTTTCTGGTTTATGAAGTAGTGAACCATATTTGTTCCTATAACAAAACATATTAATTTGGTTCTGATCTTACCTTTAACATACTTTACTCAGCATAGTTATGATACTGTCCTAACAGAACTGCATGACCTGACAGTAACATTTATGCTGTAAGCATGTATGTCTTACACTGAAGAGCTAATCACTGCGATTAATAAATAGCAACAGGTTTTACTACACAAAACTGAAACTGCTTAACTTTTTTTTCTTGTAGGAAGCCCCATATGTCATGGAAAAGAAAAATGTTGAATCGTTTGAGGGAAATGACCGCTATGAAGGTTACTGTGTAGATCTTGCCTCAGAAATAGCCAAGCACTGTGGATTCAAATACAAACTTACAATTGTTGCTGATGGAAAATATGGAGCCAGAGATTCCACAACAAAAATTTGGAATGGGATGGTTGGAGAACTTGTATATGGGGTAAGAAATATTTGTTTAATATTATTTCTAACAACAACAAAAGCTAGACAGCTAAAATGACCTTTTCCCTCCGGTGATTTATTACTTAGCTGCAGACACGTATTGGATTTGCATTCCTTAAGAAGCTACAATTTTAATTTTGTCTTGATCACTTTGATATATTTATGACTGCATTCCTTGGATGTGCAATGAAGCAACAGGTAGATGAGAATATTTTGACCAGAGGGAACTGAGTTTATAGGGTAAAGTATTGGTACATGAAAACTGAATGCCTGCAATCCAGTTGCCCAAGGTTCAGCTCGCCAATGACTGGAGTTCCTCCATAGGAAATCACTGTTGGCAAGTAGTGCCAGCAGTGTTCCCTTTTTGAGGGGAATTCACCCCTTTTTTGATTTGGTGCAACCATAGAGTTAGCATATATATCAGTTGTTGGTGAGGTCAGGCATTGTCAGAGGGCATGCCCCCCTGAAAAAAGACTTAAAAAATGTTTTTCAGCAGATATTTTAGCAAATGCAGATCAGGGATTCTGATCCTTGGTGCATTCCTAACTTCATCTAGTTGTTTTAGGCAACCAAAATGAAAACAAACAAATAAAATAAATAAATAAAAAATAAAATAACTCTGGCGTGCAGACATACCCTGGGATTCAGAAAGGACCCCACCTGTAGAAATGAGAACTACAGCCAAAAGATACCGTTTGTGTGATGTGGGAAACTGCAGTTCAGAGACTTGTATGCCACAATGAGGAAAGACATCACTAATGGCTAATTTGCATTTCTCTTCATTGCCCTTAATCATTGCAAGTGCTAATCACCACTTTCTTGCAGTAGTTCCCAGTAGCAGCTCATGTATCTTATTGGCACAGGTAACCCCCCTCCACACACACACACACACACACACACACACACACACACACACACACACACACACACACACACACACACGCACACACACACACACACACACACACACACACACACACACACACACACACACACACACACACGTGCACACACACACACACACACACACACACACACACACACACACACACACACACACACACACACACACACACACTACCTCTCTCTTTCACAGATACATAGACCTACCTCTTATTTGTTTCTAAGTTGTCATAATGTCCCTGATGTATTATTTTGTTTATTTCTCCCTGCCCCTTGCATATAACAGATGATTACAGTCAATCATTAATGACAGACATTAGAGTTTCCTTCCTGTTAGTCTTTGTAAAGTGCATTGTGACATGTTGCTCTATTAGCATTTTACATAACTCCAAGATAGTTTCAGAGGGTGGGTGGCCTAATGGTTAAGGTGTTTGCCTTACAAACACAAGATACAGGGCTTGAATCTCACAGGGGATAACTGGCTAGGCTTAAAAAATGGCTCGCAAGAGCAGTTAGCCTAGTACTAACCTATGAACCTATAATTCTCCTTGATGCCATCTAGTATTCCTCCTGGCTTTGTCCCAAAGTCTTCTTGCACATAGATATGCCCCATCCTTCTCAACTCTCCCTGATTTTACAGACCAGTTCCCCATTTGCCTCTTATGTGTGTCTTTATCTTATTTCTTTCTTTCTTTGTTCAATGACATAGAAATATGTAAAGACTATCCCTGGTATCTAGTGGTGGTACAGAGAACTATGTTTCTGCTCCAGAGCTGTACATGAGTTCTGAGGGTACAGGATTTTAATAGTTGTAAGTGCCTTTAGGGCATGATAGAAATAGTTATCCCCAGTATCTAGTATTTCAACTTCTCCACTTTTTCCATGACTCAGAATATTTTCCTGCCTTTTTACATACCTGTTTTTTTTCCTTGTGTTCCACCACCCCACAACTTTCATGCTGAAAAAGATTCCAGCTTTATACGTGTTTAATTTATGACAGATGAATTTAACCCTGGTGTCTAGTGTTTCCCCACCCCATGTCTTTCCTGCTGCAAAAAGTTGTTATATCTTTGTATATGCCTTTAAGATAGAGTATGAAGATCAACCTTGATGTCTCATGTCCTCCACCCCCCAATATTGCAGGATTTTTTCATTAGTTTTGGGAAGTGTGGAAGCTTTTACACAAACACACACACACCCAATATATGCACTCATATTCACGTATACACACAAACACACAGTGTCCCCACCTGATCTCACTCACAGACATGCTGACCCATTCATCTACACACACACACACACACACACACACACACACACACACACACACACACACACACACACACACACAGAGTATGGCATACACACAAACACATGCACACACACGCACTCACTCAGAAGAGTCTGCAATTTTGGCTGTGTTCATTAACACAGGTGGGTGAGGTAACTTACGCAGTCAAGCAATTCTGTGAATTGCTTGGCTACTTAAATACCATACTGCCGGTGTTTCTGGGGGGGGGGGGGGACATGACTAATTAGTATAGGTCATTACCTAAGAATGCCGCATTATCATTTTCAGCAGACCACAGGGACAGACCACCATGGACATGCACCTCAAAGTTGTGCAGCAACACAGAGCTGTCTCTCAAATGGAAATGCTTGCCACGAGGTTTACTTTGCAGTAACCTTTCGGAATTATGCCCTGTGTGTTATCAGAATTATGCTCTGTGTGTTATCAGAATTATGCTCTGTGTGTTATCAGAATTATGCCCTGTGTGTTATCAGAATTATGCCCTGTGTGTTATCAGAATTATGCCCTGTGTGTTATCAGAATTATGCTCTGTGTGTTATCAGAATTATGCCCTGTGTGTTATCAGAATTATGCCCTGTGTGTTATCAGAATTATGCCCTGTGTGTTATCAGAATTATGCTCTGTGTGTTATCAGAATTATGCCCTGTGTGTTATCAGAATTATGCCCTGTGTGTTATCAGAATTATGCCCTGTGTGTTATCAGAATTATGCCTGTTTTTTATATAATAAGAAGTTTGATCATTTTTCTTATGGCATTAATCAAATATTTAATAACTTTAAAAATATAATTGATTGTAATTACACCATTAAACAATTTTTATTTCTTGTATTGCCTATAGCATACTCCCCTTATTGTCTAGATTCTTTCAACATCAATGCAATGCAAAAATTAAAGGAAAATAGCTTGATATTTTGACATCAGTTTATTGAAAATAAGAGTATTAAACCACTAAACTCTCTTTTATGTAGTTTTGGTAATAGTCCAGACAGTTGGTTGTTTATGCACTCATTACGGCAGTTCATAGAAAACAAAATGGGAGTATCAGTCAACCTAGAGACTGAATCTATACCTAGTTTGATCCAGCTTTTATTAGGTGTCTTGAAAAGACAGATGATCAAAAATTAAGTATCTCACCTGTCTATAAGATATTAAGAGAAGACATTCTAAAGTTTGACTCAGATTTTTGGAATTACTATGTAAAGATTAATGGAGAACAAATATCTGATGAATCCAAAAAATTGTTATTGAATTCTATGTATGGTACCTCTTCTTCATTATATTGGAGATTGTATACATGGACATTTATGAATAGGAGTTTCTATACTCCACATAAAATAAATCTTATACTCAAAAACAGTGAAAGTAAATGTTGGAAATGTGATGAATTAGTAGAGACCAATTGGGTTCACATGTTCATTGAATGTAGAAATGTTCAGTACTGGAAATACTTCACATATTTTGTACAGGCTTTATGGTCTGATAACTGTCATATTTCTAACTCAGTAATCCTATTCAATGTTCCTATACCTAATATAATACCTAAATCTCAGATTCAGTTACTCTAGTCAATTCTTGCAATTTCCAGAAAAGTCATTACTTTGAACTGGAAAAGTAAACAAGATTTGATGTTTAAAGATTTTATTAATTTAGCAAAAGTTGTTTGTAAAAAAGAACTGCAAACCATTTGTTATAGAACTCATGACATTATTCATAAAAAATATCGTGGCAAAAACTGGAAAAACTTTTGAGCAAATACTGATAACGTCTCATGGATAAAATGATTGTTTATCATGGATGAATGTAAATATTGTAAATAGTTTTGTTATTGTTTTATTGTATTTGTTATATGTACATCTGCATATGTTTATAATGAAAACAAAATAAAAATGTATTTGAGAAAAAAAAAAAAGAATTATGCCCTGTGTGTTAGCAGAATCATGACCTGTGTGTTGTCATAATTATGCCCTGTGTATTATCAGAATTATGCCCTGTGTGTATTTGTTACTGCAGTTGTCATCATATGGATGAGAGTAGGAGGGCATAACATTTTTCCAAGGTGATTGTTTACATCTGAAACCCTGATGCCCCTTTGTATTGCTCTGCTCAGGGATACACTGACTGACAGTACTGGCATCAAAGGTTGACAAGGCTGATGATGTCAGCGACCTGCAAATGCACATTAAAGATCTCAGATCACCTGTTTTATTTATATTCACAAGAGAGCACTAACAGGTTTCTAAACAATGGTATTTTTCTGTCTAGAACAATTTCTTAACTAATGTATTATATAGTCAAGTTAAGAAAGTTTTCTAAAACTGTGTGACAATATACTACTGCTTCCATGAACAAAATAGAAAAGCAATTGCCATGCATCTAACAGTGCATAGATTTTTACCTATTTAGATACAGGTTGGTTCTACCAATGTGATGATAGATCTCAGTGGTAGCTGGTGACTTCAAATCAACAGCAGCAGACAGCGGAATGGGTGGGGCCAATGGGAAGGGGTGTACCCAACTAGAAAGGGGGCGGAGCTGTGGTACAGTGGGATCAATGCTGGCCATGCTTACCAATTTACATGAAATAAATTCTCAGTCACTATGGCACATGCTGAATACTCTACACAGCACATTGTTACATGTACATACTGGTAGTCCAATCAAGACAAAATGAAGTGAAGAAGAAAAAAAAATATTTCAGTGCATTGGCTACATGATAGCTTACTTAATATCTAGATGGAAAAAAAGGTTGTGAGGCATGAAAAAAATAAATTACTTTTTAAATACATTATTGGAATGACAGTCAAAATCAAGTATAAAAAAACAAGCAGCACTCAACTCAAACCACACCACTTCTCCTTGCACTGCAGTTCTAAGTATAATATTCAGCTTTATAAAAGTAACATGCAGCCAACAACATACATTTTCTGAATAATAAGAAGCATAAATCAACAGTATAAAAATATGACAGAAAATCAGAACATTCTGCAAAATCAAGGACAGATGAAAACACTGCACTTGTGTCTACCTTGGATGGAGGGATGCTCTGCACACTTGCACTGCATAACTGCTCCTTGCCTTGCTTGGACACATCCGCACTCACTACATGGGGGGAGTGGGGTACAAGTATGTCAAAATTTGAAATGTCTTTGGCTGACAGTGATGGCCCTGACACATTTGTCATACTCTCTACCTTAGAGCAAGAAATCTGGACAAAGCTATAAATAAAAGTGGGACAAAGGCCCAAAAAATAAGGACAATTCCTAAATATTGCTCTTACGAACTTAAAAAGTTAATAAAATAGTAGGTCTTGCATTAGTATGAATTTTCTGAAGGGTATGAAATCTGAAACTCAAATGTCTGTCATTATTTTCTAACTTCAGTCTTTAATGATTTGCCACTAATTTGCCAGAAAACCACAATTTTATGAAAAATAGACCAAAAATGTGATGTGAAAATCTGTACACACACACACACACACACACACACACACACACACACACACACACACACACACACACACACACACACACACACACATTAATTCAACAAAAAAAAAATACAAATTAAAGCCTGCCTAACCTCAAACAAATGAATCTAGGTCATTGAACCTGCTACAACATGAACTCACTTTAACCACTTTGGAAAACCTCCAATCGTAATTATTCACACACACCTCTCAAAGTATAACTTCCATATAAAAGTTTCTAGGTTGACCAGGCCTACACATTCTGTAAACAGTAAACTCTTGATTACCATTAGCAGCACACCACACACATATAAATTAAAAAAAAAAAAATCATCTTTTTCTTTTCTGACTATTGCAACCCTTTGCCAAATGAACATTTCTATAAACATAATGCAGTGGACATCAAATGCAGATAACTACAGACCCACCTCTAAGCCTTGAATACATTTTTATAAGATAGTGGAAAAGATCATTACAAAAAACCCCCATAAAAGAATAAATGAGGCTTCATATTACTAAACCAGTATCAAGTCTGGATTTCTCAACTGAATGATGTTTTAATTCCTACAATCCATGAAATTCTTGAACAAGCTCCATCCATAATGAACAGAAAATTGACAGCAGACTGTCTATAACACTTGTCCAGGACACAAGATGTTTAGTCAGTCAGTAAAATTAAACAGTTGAACAAAATTTATTACTAATTCATTATTCATAAGGTGCATAATGCACCATGCATTTGGAACAGCTAATAAATAAATAAAACTGCTAAAGAGTCTGTGAGTTCATTAGGGCATCTATCAGTGTCATTACAGTCAAATAACTCTATTAATTATTTGTACTGCTGCTCGATTGATATTATCAAATGATTTACTTCACGTTTTGAAAGTTTAATCAGAGCTTCCATATACTTGATACTGGTCTCTAGATTAATAGACTGCCATTCAGCCAAATGTTCAGGGTCATTAGAACCTTGCGCAGGCATCTTTAAAATGCATAACCAATGGGGTACAATTCCATCTTTTACACAAACTTCTATATGAAATATTTGATACTGATGCCCTTTTAATTTAAACAAATTGTCTTCCATAGCATATAACTTAGCTTTCAACATAACAATGTCAATATTTAAATTATCAGAGTCTTTCTCATTCTCATGGAAGCTGAACAGTGGATTGCCCAAATTACTAGTAGTATGCAACAATTTTTTTAACTTGTTCACCTTATTCTGTTGAAAGTTTTCTGGTACATAATCCAGCTCTATAATTTCTTCTATTTCCTCTGCCATAGCTCTTCTCAAGAAGGTAAGAACAATATAGAATCCAAGAAAAAAACACAAAACCATCCTTACTAGGAGCCTTAGACCACCAAATACAAAATTGCAAACAATTGTAACCACATCAGCGGTCCAAGAACAGGCAGGTAGTTCCAGTTTTAAAATTCTTTATTAGACAACAAACATATAAGCGCTTTCACAGATAATGTCTGCTTCTTCATATACAAATGAATAGTATCTACCATGTGTCTTTTATACCCTTAACAAGATAATTAGACATTATTATCTTAAAGGAACATCTCATGTCTAATATGTACATCCCATTAGAAAGCAGTACAGTAATCATACCTACACCAATTCACTTAATTCAAATAATAATAAAAGCTCAATTTATAAAAAATACATATTAATTAAATATAACTATAAAATTCTACAAATAAGTATAAAAATCTATATAAATATATATGTATGTGTATACAAATATATATAATATAAAACTTTTAAACATTTCATTCATGAACTACCTATAATTACATAATTAATTTGTTCAATGGTCTGCCTTTAAGTTTGGGTCTTATTGGTATCCTTATTATTTAAATAATAATTTATAGATTTTTTTTTATTTTTAAAACAGTTCTTTTCAACTGGGGGGGGGGGCTGAAGTCCTGCAGCCCGATAGCATGAGACGCCACTGGTAGATCTTTTTTTATAAAAATCTTGTGCATGATATGTATTTTAATAGCAAAATCTATAAAACAAATTCTCCATAGCCCAAATTTTATACATATAACATTGACATCTGTTGTGGATTGTATTGTCAATACCAGCCCTTCCATGGAGATTAAGCCTCACTTTGTGAAGTGTCTGGCCACAGAATTCCTCTGGCAGTCTCAAGTTGCCATATATGGCCCTCTGTATTTGCTCTTATTACAAATGAAAATTAATATACAATGCAATGCATTAACTCCAGTTATTAAGTTGAAGTAGACAGAATTTGACCATTTATAGTATCGTATTAGGGCTTAAGCTTAGCTGTACCATCCATTATCTCTTGAGTGAGATTGTAATTTCTCTTAATAATATATAAGTAATGCAAACATGTGCGACAAATTCACACAGGAAAGTCTGCACATAGTTTACATTGTTTACGTACATTGTGAGATGACAATAAACCTACCTCCCTCCCCTGCCAACGCTGAAATACTCTGCAGCAAATTCCAAGTAAATAAAAGCAAAGCCATATATATCATATGTTCCTATATCCCTCCTGGCAACAACCTAAATACACTTGAAAACATTCTCAGCTGGCTCAACTGTAGCTTTCCTCAGGAAACCATAGTCTTAGGAGACTTTAATATTGATTGGAACTCCTGCATATCCCCCAAACCCACCCATCATCTCAACCTCTTCAGTTTTCGACAAACCATAAACTCCCCAACTAGGATTCACAAAACTACCAATAAACAAGCCATTTTGGACTGGATATTAGTCAACAATAATCCCCTCTTATATAAAACTGGAATACTCCCAGACAACATCAGCGACCATCTTCTTACCTACATCACTAAACAAAAAAATAACAATCACAAACAGGCTAGCTATCGTACTATACGTAACAAAAAAAACTTTAACCTTCCTATTTTCCTTAATGAACTCAAAGAATGTAACTGGTCAGCTCTAAAACACCTCCCACTTGATGAAGCTGTTACCCATTTCAACAAATACCTCCAAATTCTTGACCATCACGCCCCCTTCGCTTAATTAGAACAGGATCCAAAGCTGCCCCTTGGCTTTCTAAAGAAACCAAGCAAACAATGCTTTTAAGGAATAAACTATGGACAAAATGGAGAACTACTAAAAACCCAACTGACCATCAGAACTTCAAACATCTTAGAAATACTACAAAAAAACTCCCCCATCTTGATAAAAAGAATTATTACCTTCAATATCAACAAAATCAAAATCTTAACCCCAAAAGATTCTGGTCAGGAATCAATAAACTGCTCCATCCAGGGAATACCAAAACACCTACTCCAGCTAACTTAGCTCAGACCCCTCCCAATAAAATAGCCAATATGTTCAACAACTTCTTCTCTGAAACAGTCACCTCTCTAGCAAAGACCATGGTTCCCCCCTCTTCCCTTCAAAAGACCTCTCCTCAAAATAACACCCCACTCTAAAATTTAGTACAGTCTCCACAACCTATATATGTAAGTTACTCTCAAAACTTAAACCATGCACTCCTTCAGCCAACCAACTACCAGCTGAATATCTGCAGCTAGCAGCAGCAGAACTAGCATACCCAGTCTCCATCTTAATTAACAGAACAATAACCAAATCTACTATTCCCTCCCTCTGGAATGTCTCCCATATCATTCCTCTACATAAAGGAGGAAACACTAATGAACTTTCTAATTTCCATCCTATAGCCTTACTATCACCATTATCTAAACTTATGGAACGCTGTGTACATAAACGACTATTACATCATCTTTTACATAATAGCCTACTTGCAAGACTCCCAATATGGTTTTAGACCTTTCCATAGCACTTCCACTGCTCTTCTCTCCTTTACAGACATTATCAACAAAAATCGCAATAACAACCTATTCTCCTCTGCTTTATTTCTTGACCTCTCTAAAGCCTTTGATATGGTGAACCATCAACTTCTGCTAGACACTTTGAAATCTCTCTCACTCGACTCTTTGGCATTGCACTGCTTTGACTCTTATTTGAAAGATCGAAAACAAGCAGTGCTTTGGGCCAGCCATCTTTCCTCTCAGCTCCCAGTCACTATTGGTCTCCCTCAGCGATCCATCTTAGGTCCCCTTCTCTTCTTCATATTTATAAATAACCTGTCTACTTCACTCCCAACATCCACATGTATTCAGTATGCAGATGATTCAACTCTCATCTGTTCTGCTGTATCTCCAGCTGAACTTCATTCTTCCACCCAAAAAGTCTTTACAGCAGCAGAAAAATGGTTCCAACATATCTGTCTCCTCCTCAATCCCAAAAAAACAAACTATTACTCTTCTCTCCAACCCTTAAATCTGCCCCTTTCTCCTTTTCTATTGTGTCTGACAATGGCACAATCATTACACCTGACTGTTCCACTAAACTACTAGGCTTTACAATAGATAATCAACTAAACTTTGATTGCCACATTGACCTAACCATCAAAGCTGTTAATAAAAAGATAGGTGCCCTCTATAGACTTAAGCCCTTTCTAACAGCAACCAGCAGGGTGTCTCTAGTCCAAACTCATCTCATCTCTACATTATTGTATGCCTCTCCATCTTTTATCAACCTTTCAAAATCTAACCTTCAGAAACTTGCCACAACCTACCATAGCATAGCCAGGTTTGCCACAGGTTCCCCATTTTGTACCCATCACTGTGTTAATCTCAAAAAGCTTGACTGGCTTGAACTTCAAAATCTTATTCTCCTACATCAATTAGTTATCACCTATAAAATTCTCCACTACCCTACTAATACACCAATACTTAATAACCTTGTGGCCCCTTACAGGAATCTTACTTCCTTTCGCTCAGCTAACAAACTACTAGTAGCTACTCTCAAATCACACAATAAATCTGGTGACTCCTTGTTCACAAATGTTGTTGGCTCATACTGGAATAACTTCCTATAGAACTGACTACTTTAGGCTCATCACAACTTTTCAAGAAACAACTAAGGAACTATTTCATATCTAACTGGCTATGCCCTTGCTCTAATCCTGACTGACCTCAGCATCCAACTCTTTTTACTGTTCTCTCCACTGCTCTTCTACTCGTCTCTATCACTAGTACTACCCTTCCTCGGTAGCTCACCTAGTATCCACTTGGATACTACTTTTCCTATAACGTAATTTTCTCTTTTACTTGTTACACTACTGCAACCTGTCATCTCTCCTCTTATTTAAACCTACATGTTGCTCCCTGCTGTGCAAATCTATTTCTTAAAACATGTGCCCTGGCACAAAATATTTATCCTAATTGTTAAAACTGTAAATATTGTACACAAAATATTTATCCTAATTGTTAATACTGTAAATATTGTACACAAAATATTTATCGTAATTGTTAAAACTGTAAATATTGTACACAAAATATTTATCCTAATTGTTAATACTGTAAATATTGTACACACAATATTTACATAATTGTTAATACTGTAAATATTGTACACAAAATATTTATCCTAATTGCTAACATTGTAAATATTGTACACACAATATGTATCCTAATTGTTAATACTGTAAATATTGTACACAAAATATTTATCGTAATTGTTAATACTGTAAATATTGTACACACAATATGTATCCTAATTGTTAATACTGTAAATATTGTACACAAAATATTTATCGTAATTGTTAATACTGTAAATATTGTACACAAAATATTTATCATAATTGTTAAAACTGTAAATATTGTACAAACTCTTGTGTGACTTACTATTTTCACTTTCTTTCAATGTTTCTACTCCTGCTTTTGCATAGAATATGATAATAGGAATCCTCACTTTATTTTATATTTTGTTAAA
The DNA here is from genome assembly GCF_019279795.1 of Protopterus annectens. Classification (NCBI taxonomy): domain Eukaryota; kingdom Metazoa; phylum Chordata; order Ceratodontiformes; family Protopteridae; genus Protopterus; species Protopterus annectens. The sequence goes on from NC_056729.1 coordinate 728,281,334, forward strand.
GTGCTTCTGTACTGTTACTATGCTAGATAGAAATTGTTCTCTAGATGCATGTAATTTGTATCTTACTGTGCTGTTTTTTTATGTTATTTACTAGTATATAGTGGAGCTTTTCTCCTCGAGCCTCTGCTGAAAATGGACATGTATCCAGCCAGACTAGCCCGGTCAACAAATGTAAAATAAAAAAAATAAATAAATAGGTGAGCATTATAGCAGTTTGCCTAAACAGGAAGAAACCCATTCCAGTCAGTTTAACTTTTACTCACGCATCGAAATTCTTTCCTGATCTTTATCTAAAACTGACTGCATTACACACATACTCCAATTAGATGTTACCAGCATAGGTTTGTTCAGTGTAAAGACACCAACACTTTTAATCTGAAGATGCATATATTCATTGCATATGCTGCAACCTGATTGTGCCATTTGATGACAATAAATCTAAAATTCACATTTTGTGTAGCCTGTTTTTGCATGTCAATAGCAAATGTTACTTATTATTTGCTGCAGCTCTCAGTTTCTTCTGCACCTACTTGTAAAAAACATATTGGTTGTGAGTTTTTGAAACCTTCTGAAAATGCCTCCAGATATTAGTTATGTTTAACAGGATGTTTTATTCAAAGGTTGCAGATTCTATATTTATATACTTATAATAATAAGATGCATGCAGTGTTCACATCCTGCTGTAATG
>NC_056729.1:728284521-728327021 GCF_019279795.1 Protopterus annectens
CAAACGTATTGTAACTCAAGCAGTTAGGAATGTGCACTTTTTCTGTTCAGTAACCATCTGCAATGCATAATAACATTTTTTTTTTATTTCATTTACAGAAAGCTGACATTGCAATTGCCCCATTAACAATAACCTTGGTGAGAGAAGAAGTGATTGACTTTTCGAAGCCCTTCATGAGCCTTGGGATATCCATTATGATCAAGAAACCACAGAAGTCAAAACCTGGAGTATTTTCCTTTCTTGATCCATTAGCATATGAGATCTGGATGTGCATTGTCTTTGCTTATATTGGGGTCAGCGTAGTTTTGTTCCTTGTTAGCCGATTTAGCCCATACGAATGGCATACTGAGGAATTTGAAGATGGACGAGATGCCCCAAGTAATGAATCAACTAATGAGTTTGGGATATTTAATAGTCTGTGGTTTTCTCTTGGTGCCTTTATGCGTCAAGGATGTGATATTTCACCAAGGTTTGTTACTATTTTATATTTAAAGATGTTGCACATTTTCACATAAAATATTTTAACCACTGTGGAAAGTTCAATGGTTTTCAGGGATCCTGCCATTATTTACTTTACATATACATTTAATTGTTTATTCATTTTGCATTGCATTGATAACTGCTTCATGGAAGCAGACTAACTGAATAGGCTGCCATGTCTCCTTCAAGCTGACTGCATACTAGGAAGATCCTGCTTTGGCAAGCACAGGAATGAATTGTGCATCCTCTGTGAACATCTCATCTCTGATTTAGGCATAGGTCTCTGTATCTTTTGACTCATTATTGGGTACACGGTCACCCACAAAGCATCTCCTGCATTTATACTCACAGCACTAGAAAGACTGATTGTCAAAACCCATTTATTTCTGTACTTGAATTACTCACATTCATGTAGATTAGCCAAATGTGATTTCAGCGAAGAGAAAAAAATCAAAATCCGTTCACTGAAACCACCTTCGATGAACATTGCAGCAAATTTCCTTTTGCAGGGATGCAAGCTTCCCTGCACCCTCCATGTGGGGGGGACACCTCCCTCCCCCCATACTAATATATATATACGAACACCAAGATCACATAATAGAGAAGAAAAAAGCAAATTCCACTATCAGAAAAAGTAGTTTCAGTGAATAGCACTTAATCTTTTTGCATTCACCAAAACTGCATTTGTGCAAATAACGTTCCCAGCTATTCACCTTTTCTGGATAATGAGTGTCATCAGTTACTCTTGATCTCAGTTGTTTGTTTCCTAGAAGTGACCACTGTACTTTTATTGGTTTGTGATGTGGAGTGAAGGAGTAGCTAATTCCCTAATGAACGAACTTAGGGCTGTGAAGTCCAAATTTGTGGCATCGGTCAGGAATCTAACATTGCTGGTGAATGAATTATCTTAACGTGTACTCCCCTATAGCCTAAATGCTTCAACTATGGGTCAGAGTTCAGAAATACAATCTAATCCTAGGGATTCATTTGGTTCTGGTATCATGCCAGCACAAAAAGCAGTCTGAGGCTGTAGGAACAAATAATGTGGTTGCACCAAACAGTAGCACGATTCCGGTTTCTGTTTTGAGTAGAGAACAAGATGCAGTGGTAGTGAGTGACTTCAGAGAATTTATCAGCACTAGTTTGTTGTGGCAAGTAGACCCTTTGGCTAGCAGACTAAATTTTGGTTCACTGGATAAGCAAATAAAAGACTTTTCAAGCAGCTTATGGAAGTATAGGAAACTACAACTTGAAGTAAGTTACCTAAAGGAGTGTTTATGGCTTGGGATTGTACCGAAGGGACTACGTACTTGGAAGTACCCCACAGGGTTGTTAAAAGGGTCAGATTTACACACTGAATTGCTCATAGGTTCATAGGTTCATAGATAGGTACTAGGCTATCAGCCCAAGGGCCTATATATGCCTAGCCAACAAGGTTCCCTTGCTTATGCCACCCAAGAAAGTTATTTTCCTGTGCCACTGTCGATCAGAGACACAGAAGTGATCCCTGGGGTGTATTTCCTATTTCCCATCCACTCATCAAGATTTTTCTTGAAGAGTGCTAATGAAGAACTTTGCTAGACATAGATGGGTAGCCTGTTCCAGAGTATGGGAAGTCTCTGGGACAGGAATCTATCCCTCCAGCATGTCCTGTTTATTGTGGTGACAAGGTTTAGGTTCCTAGAGCATGTAGCTTGGAGGGATTGGGATTTCTTTAGGTGTAGCATGTCCAACAGCTCTGGGTTTGACATAGCTTTATATGTTAGGTAGAGATCACCTCAGAGTAGGCGATATGCTACGGAGTGAAGCTGGAGTTTTTTGAGGCAGTCAGTGTAGGGCATTTGTTTGAGGCCAGTAATCCTCTTTGTGAGGTACTTCTGTGGCCATTCCAGCTGCTGCAGATGTCTTGTGAGGTACATTCCAAAAGGGGCATTGTACTCTATAATGGGTCTAATGAGTGTTGAGTACAGGGGAACAATGACCTCTTTTTTCCTGGATGAGAACCCTTTTATGATGAGGTGTGCCACGTAGAAGGACTTCCTGACTACTGTGGCGATGTGACTATCAAAGGAGAGACTACTGTCCACCTGGGTCCCAAGGTCTCTTATCACACATTCAGTGTTAAGTAGAATGCTGCCTATGTGGTAGTTCATGGGTACAGAGTTTTTACCAAAGGGGATGACAGTGTACTTTTTGGCATTGAGCTTGAGGCCATGGCTCTGACACCAAGCATCTGTCTCAGCGAGGCCCTTCTGTAGGATTTCCACATCTTTTGGGGACTTGACTATGGCTCCTAGTTTGCAGTCATCTGCGAACTTCATTAGCCAGAGGCCTTCTTTGTTAGCCTGTACTTCAGAGAAGTAGATACCAAACAGGAGAGGTCCCAGGAAGGAACCCTGTAATACTCCACTTGTCACTGCTTTGAGGTCAGATTTGGAGTCTGCAACTTTTACAGTGTGGGTTCTGTCAGTGAGCCAGTTGGCAACCCATCTTGTGACGTAGGGATTTATACCTAGTTTAGTGAGTTTAGCTACAATTCCAGAATGGGGGATGGTTTTGAAAGCCTTGGTGAGGTCAAGATAGGCTGTGTGAACCACCTTACCCTCATCTACGGCTTTGGTGACTGCCTCAAAGAAGTCGATCAGGTTCAGGAGGCATGATCTGCCTTTCACAAACCTGAACTGGGTAGGATCCAGAGTTTGGAGGTTACCAATGTCTTTTTTTATGAGTTCCATGATGATACGTTCCATGGCCTTGCAGACCAGGCTTGTCAGGCTAATAGGTCGATAGTTCCTGGGATCACTGTTGGCTCCCCCTTTGTGGAGTGGGATAACTGTTGCTGTGCGCCATTCAGTGGGCACAAAGCCTGATGTGAGGCTATTATTGAACATGGTGCTTAAGTGGCAAGCCAGTTCATTCTGAAGTTCATGTAAAATGCAGCCTGGGATGTTGTCCGGTCCCATGGATTCTGTGTTTTTGGCTTTAGAGAGTGCAGCTTTTACCTGCGTAGTTGTGATTACAGGGACTCTGCATTCTTCCTATATAGATATTGGCCCTTTAGGGGGTGGGGGGGTAAAGTTAGCACTGAATCTATCTGCCAGGATGTTGGCAATATCAGTTGGTTCTGTAATGTTCATGCTTTTGTGCTGTAACTCAGAGCAGATCTGGGTGTTGCCATCGAGATTCTTGACATAGCTATAGAATGCTTTGTGATTGTTCTTAGAATTAGTGGTGATTTTGTTTTTGTAGCTAGCTTTAGAGAATCTTATAAGGGATCTCAGCTTCTTATTGAGGCTGACCAGGGAGCTCCTCCACTCATGGGATTTTACTGTCTTTTGCAACAGTTTCTTCCTTCTGTTGTACAGTTTGTTTATGGCAGGGGACCACCAGATTGGCTTCCTTTTTTTGGAGGATAGTGTCTTGGTTCTGTTTGGGATAGTATGATCCATGCACTCGTGTAAGTGCTTATAGAGTGCATTTGTGTAGGATTCAACAGTTGTAACTGTATTGTCCATCTGCATGGGTGTCATGAAGTTCACCACTTCTGTCTTAAGAAGCATGAATTTGGCTTTGGAGAAATTTTTTACCGTGGTTTCCTTAATGGGGGGTGGGGACGGGATGTGGATATCAAGGGTGATTAGCTTATGGTCGGATCAGTCCAACGAGGAGTTGACTTCAGTCACTCATGTTGGTAATGACTAGATCTAGGATATTGTTGCCCCTGGTGGGGGTGTGGATAAGTTGATCCAGGGCATTGGAGTTTATGAATTCCAGAAAGCATTGAGCTAAGGAGTTGGCACACGAGTAGTTTTCCCAGTTAATGGTGGGGTAGTTGAAGTCGCCCATTATTAGGGTGTTTGGATGAACCCTAATATTTTCCAGTACATCAAGGAAAGAGGAGTGGGAATCCTGGGGCATGGTGGGAAATCTGTAGCAAGCTACCATTTGGACTGCAGTTTTGCTCAGAGTTAGTTGCACTTGGATAACCTCAGATGCATTATGCTGAGCATCTAGCCTGGAGGTGTGGATATCCTCAATGAATAAGGACATACCTCCACCTTTGGTGTTTCGGTCCAGGTTACATGGCCAAAAAGTGTGGTATGAGTTATAGCCTGGTAGTGCAGGGGTGCTCTCTGGAGCCTTGAACCAGGTCTCAGTCACTGCACAGATATCGATGTTCTCCATTTTAAGGAGAGCCTTGAGTGAGTGCGTTTTGATATTTAGACTTCTAGCATTGAGTAGCATTACCCTCATTTTTTGCTTGCCTGTTCCTGTTACGGTGGTGAATTTGTTATTTGAACCTTGCATAGAAAAGGCACTATAGGGGCAGCAAGAGTCTTAGCCAGTATCCGGAATCCCAGGGGCGACAGGTGCAGGCCATCTGTGGCAAAACATCGTGGTTTGTCGACCATGTCATCCCAAGCAGACAGATACTGGATCCCCTTAGAATGACACCAGAAGCTTAGCCAATTGTTAAAGTCAATCATTTCGTCCTTGTACTGTGGTATCATTTGGGGCGATGGCAGGATGCTACTCAGGGCTAGGGTCATACCTGCCTGGGCTACAAGATCAGAGACCTCTTCCATGTTTCTTTTCATGTAGTCCAGGGAGGTACATCTCAGGTCATTCACACCAACATGGACAATGACAGAGTCATATTTGTACTTGTTGTGGAGTGACCTGAGTGCGTGGGGTATGTGGTGGATCCTGGCACCTGACAGGCAGCTGACAGTAACCTTCTCCTCAGAAGCTTACATACAGTCCTGGATACAGCAAATCTGTATCTGGAACACTAGTTACAGGAAAGGTAGGAAACAGGCTTACAGTTTTTTTTTTCTTTTTTACAGAAAAGTAGCAAAAACAGTAGTAAAAACAATTCACATGCAGTGCAAGCTAGTACACTTGAGAATGTAGCAATAACACAGTTTAAAACATGCAATTAAATTAAAAAGGACTAAAAGCAAGTGCAGAAAGAGTTTATTGGGTAGAATGTGGTAAAGAGATGGGACTGGGGGAGCATCCCAGATCAAATCTACAGTGAGGTGGGCAACTGGAAAAGCCACCAAAATTAAACTACAAGCCAAAAATAGGGAGGGTGGGTGGAACAAAACAGTTTCAACAGAGATCTAAGCAACAACTAACAGTGCAAACTCTAAAACCAAAAAAATATACTTAGCTCTGTATATTTGCAGATCAGTCTCTCAGAACAGGGAGACAACAGTTTCAACAGAGATCTAAGCAACAATTAACAAACTTTATAACCAAAAAATATATACTCAGCTCTTTATATTTGCATATAGTCTGGAAGGCAGTCTGTCAGAACACGGGTTCCAGCAATTAAATGCAGGCTACTACTAACAAGTAAAATTTTATGCAAGTGATCCTTGAGTTAGATAACACACAAGCTGTAAAAAACAGTTATACCAACTGAAGACATGGTAGAAAATAAGGGGGTGGGGAAAAGAGTTTCAACAGAGATCTAAGCAACAAGTAACAGTACAAACTCTAAAACCAAAGAATATATACTCAGCTCTGTATATTTGCAAATCAGTCTCTTGGAACAGGGAGACAACAGTTTCAACAGAGATCTAAGCAACAATTAACAAACTCTATAACCAAAAAATATATACTCAGCTCTGTATATTTGCAGATCAGTGTCTCAGAACAGGGAGACAACAGTTTCAACAGAGATCTAAGCAACAATTAACAAACTCTATAACCAAAAAAAATATACTCAGCACTGTATATTCTCAGATAGTCTGGAAGGCAGTCTCTCAGAACACAGGTTCCAGCAATTAAATGCAAGCTGTTACTAAGAGGTCAAATTTTATGCAAGTCTGTTTGATCAGCATGGAAACGAGTTGCTTGAGGTACTGATTAAATATTGTTACAAACTGATGAATGTATTGCGTTTGGACATTAATAAGCTGGACATGAGTATTAAAAATGATTTGTTGTTTGATAATGTAATCGATCAGTATAATGTTTGTTTAAACAAAATTAAAAAGGATATTGCTGGTATTAGGGATAAAAAAGCTAAGAAGAATAATAGGGACAAGCTTGAATATGAAAATTGTGTTGCCTATCCCCTGTCCCCTGGTAATGTTGGCCCTAATTCAAATTTTCATCAAGTAGAACGTGACAACTTAGTGCAAATGGAGTATAATGAAAATGAAGGCATTTTCCATGAGGAAAACCTTACAAAGTTAGCCCCTTTAGAGGAGTTTCACCCTCTGAGGAGGTCAGAAAGATTATTAGATCAAAGGAGGGAGAGGGGGAATCAGGTGAAACGGAATGGTTGGGGATGCCAATTCTGACAGGAGCAATATATCACTTTCCAGAATTCGAGGGGGGGGGCAGGGGGAGGTTGAGAGGAGGGATGAATGGTTGGAAGAGTAGGTAGTAAGTATTATACACAATGAGCTAAAAGACTTCAAGATCTATAATTATAGTTCCTATGAAGTTACTAGATCATGGGCTGATTTATTTGAACATGGTATGACATTTATCCCTACTAGAAAACCAAGAATTGATAATGTATTATTACAGTTTAAATTGTTTTTGAAGAAATTAAACTGTGCATTTTTCTTTACGACTGGTATTAGGAATGAGGTTCCCTTTGTTGCAGCATATAATATAAAAAGACTTAATAGCTTTATTCCCCCTATTCATCCAATTGTCACATTGTTTGAAAAACTCTGTGAGGTTAAATTTAGAGAATACCTTAAATCTCTTAAGAGTTGGCCCATAGAATCGAATTTAAGTGCAGAGTAGAGAGCATTATTGGCTCGAATTTTAAATAATAAAGAGGTGAGAATAATGAAGCCAGATAAAGGTGGGAGGTTAGTAATTATGGATTTAAATGATTGTGTAAATAGAATGTTTACTATGTTTTTTTCAGATACTTATGAAGAGGCCTACTTAAATCAGATGTTTATAGCATATAAAAAGATGGACCTTGCTTTGGAAGAACTTTTATTGAATAATCAAATTACGATGGAAGACTTTAGATTTGTGTCTGTACCTTATCCAAAGACCCCCACCATATTTGGTATACCTGAGCACCATAAGGATATACGTAATCCTCCCTTGCAGCCTATCGTGGATGCTAGGGCATCTAAGACTTATTGTTTAGCTAAATATATTGATTTTCACACCCAAGATATATTTAAGAATAGTCTAAGCATACTGAAAGACTTTTGGGATTTTTTAATGAAAATAAGTAGCGTGGAATTTAATGAGGAACTCGTGTTTGTTACAGTGGATATTCAGGACTCGTACTCAGTCATTCCACATGAATTGGGTTTGGAATGGTTATATGAGTATCTTTGTTGTTATGCAAAGATGAATAATAAAAAAGCCATTTTTATATTTGAAAGTCAATTATTTAGGCAAAAAAAAAAAACAGGAGTAGCTATGGGGTCCATATGTGCCCCAAAGTTTGCCAATACAGTCCTTGCTTATTGGGAAATTAACTATGTGTTGAATTCAGAGTTTAGTAGTTGTGCATTTTATGGTAGATACATAGATGATTTGATCTTCTTATGGAGGGATAGTAGAGCAAAGTTTAATGAGTTTGTAGATTAACTGAAATGGACTATGTGTTTTCTAAAATTCACCTCTGACTTCCAAGGGGATGTGGTGAATTTTTTGGATGTGACCATCAGAAAAAATATAGAAATGAAAAGATTTGAGTCTACTATATTTAGGAAGCCCACCTACTCGAATACCATGCTACATTATGAAAGTATGCACCCCATATGTCAGAAAAAATCTTTAGTTAAAGGCCAATGTGTGCATTTAGCTAGAATGGTCTCTGCTGATCTTGAATTTCTTAAGGAATGGGAAGTTTTGAGATCTATGATTATAGTGAGGGGGTATCCTGAGCCTTTCTTAACAGTCATTTTCTTGGTAGTCAACATAAAAAGAAGTACAGGATACTTTACCCCCCCCCCCAATTGAACAGAAGCAATATGAGTAATGGGGTTGGAAAATGTAGAGAAGGGGATTCTAAGGGTTTTGATAGGGCGTTGGTCTTAACTCTTAGTAGTAATTTTTTTGATTTAGCATCTATAGTTAAGAGGAATTGGAAAGTTTTTTTGTGCAGATGAACAAAATAAGGACATTGTGGGGGAGAAGCCGATTATTATATATAAGAAGGATTTATGTTTTAAAAGTTTGTTGGAGAGTGTTAAAGAAAATTCTCTTAAGGGGAAGATGGTTGGAAGGATTTGGGGATATTAAGCTAACTAAGAGGGTTCATTGTGGTAGTAAAGGAGTAGTATATTTGGGTGTCTGTAAATTATGTAATGCAGTCTATGTCAGGAAAAGTAAGTTAAGTTTGAGGAAAAAAATGTATCAACATTTATATGACATCAAGAAAAGAGATGACAGGAATGCATTATATAAGCACATAGAAAAGAATCCTCAACATGAATTTAAATTTGCTGCAATAGACCAAGTAAATTTGGGACAAAGGGGAGGGCCTAGTGATACATTTTTAGAGTATTTAGAACTTTGGCGGCAACTAAAATTAAATGCTATGACTACCCCTGGCCTTAATGAAGCAATGCATTTTATTATTGTGTTGTGTAGTATGGTATATATATATATATATATATATATATATATATATATATATATATATATATATATGTGTAGGTAGAATTTTTATTAAAGTGTTTATAAAAATATATGTGTTTGTATAAAATGAAAATTTGTTTAATAGGTAGTCATGGTGATATTTAATTGAGGGGAGGGGTTGTGTTAATTAATGTGCTTATTTAAGTACTGTGGTGGATATTTTATTGTATTCTGATGAAGTCCTTGAAGAGAGCCGACAAAAGCGCTTAATAAATTGTGGTTGGGTACTGGCTTGCTTTTTCTTTCTAGATTCATTATATATCTAAATTATACAGTTTAGTCACATGACATGACATAACATAGCTGTAAGTCGACAAAATTGCTTAATAAATTGTGGTTGGGTACTGGCTTGCTTTTTCTTTCTAGATTCATTGTATATCTAAAGTATACAGTTTAGTCACATGACATGACATAACATAGATGTAAACAAATATGCACATATTTTCAAGAAGATTTAAAATGAAGTTAAATCAGGAATATACAATGCTCAGAACAGGTGTTAAGAATGGACACAATGTATACAAGTATGGAGTAAAATGTTAGCAGTGAAGAAAGGAGAAAAAGTAGAATACTAGAGCTGTAATCGAAGAGCTAATAAGAAGAGAAGCTTAAATTATATATATATATATAGTAAAGAATTAATAGGTCATATATGGAGGCAGTGAGTATGAGTTTATTTACTGGAGAGGTTAGGGGATTAGGCAGCCAAGGTTTTCTCAAATGAATGTAATAGTGCAACCAGTGGCATTATGTGACATGGCCTGTGTTCTGACATATACAAGTGCAGTTCAGTTAGGTATTTATTGAACTGAGGTCTGAACTGTTTGTAGAGTCTGATTTCAGTAATGCCATGTGGCAATGATTTCCACAGTTTACAGGCAAGAGCAGAGAAGCTGTGGTCTGTTGAATGAAGTTATGATTCATCTCAGAGTTCCCTAAACTGATTCTCAAAGATGCAATAAAATCTAATTAATTAAATAATCAGTCCTTTGCATGTTTATCTTTTTAAATGTGCTGAAATTAAAGTTTCTGACTCATCTGCCACATTTGCTTGGTTTAATTACATTAGGTCTCATTCTGACATCTCTGTTCAGGAACACCATTACAAGTGAGTGATACATCTTGCAATTAGATGCACTTCTCTGTTGCAGAAAATGCCATGAAACTTTATCAGCCTCATCAAAACATGTATCTTTAGTCCAGCCTTAAATCTTTATTCTAAGTTACTGGTAGCTGGATAACCTGGGGTACCTGTGAAATGGACAATTCCATTACATTTAAGAAAGTAATGGATTCTATAGGACTGCATTAAAGTATCAAAGTCAGACTTATAGAAGAGTGACTTTCTTATTTGCTGTTCTACCTGAGTGCTATAGCCACTAGTAAAAATAACATTACTCCTCCTGCATCTCCTATTGTGAGGGACCTTGCCCCATGTCTCTAATTTATAAAAAAATATATCTAAGGTTGCACCAACTTGGAGAAAATTAGAATAACGTAGTAGTCTTTTTTCTGAGTTTGTGTATTTTCAGAGATAGTATATTTAATAGTCATGATCTGGGAGCATATAGGTGGTACATCAGGAGTAGTCTTCTGCAAAAAAATATTGAAGTTAAATTGATTGCCTGTTAAGTCTGTTGTGATCCTGTTTTGCAGTGTCCAAATGTTTAGGGTTTCTAATACTGAGACAGGAAGGACTCTCCATTCTTGAGTCAAGGTATAAGTAAAGCTCATGAAATTAGTATTAATCTAGTCTTTGATGGCTGTCAAGAATACTCTTCTCAGCAGCCACAAATTACCCAGAATTGCTTCCTTTTACAACTCACTTGGAGCTATATATGCCTGTATTAGTACATATTTACATAGGCTTGTATTTTCTGTGTATTAGCCCTGTTGCTCCTACTACCTTTGGGACTATCTTGGTGTCTTAATTTCAACTGTTAGGGTGTCTTCATTTCAACTCTTAGGGTGTCTTCATTTCATACTGCTTTAGTTTCTGCTTGCATATTGTGGTGTTTCATAACTTTATGTCTCAGTACATAGTGCACTATACTCACTTGGGGTAGCTATTTCAATAATTAATGTTACTTTTGTCCATTTTTCTTTAACTACTATATGTTTTCTTGCTTCTGTTTTTTTAATTGCTGGTATTGAGTGATCATAAATAATCAAAATATCTTCATTTTCAGTAATTCTATATATTCATATTATCAGTGCTTCTCAGCAAACTATGTTGTATCATGTGCACAATCCCCAGTGCAACAATCTTAGGTTCATAGGTTCATAAGATGATACTAGACTATTGGCCCAGAGGTACTTATAAGCCTAGCCAAGAATTTTGCCCATGTTTTCACAAAGTACCCCATTATTGTGTATTTTTGTCTCTGTTTCCTCTTGTCATGTTCTTTATATTTTGTCTTTTTGTGTTCTGGTACTTTCTGTTAGAACCTAATTTTTGTCCATTTCTTGTTTGATTTCTATTCCTGGTCGTTCCTGGAATACATCTGCTACTCTATCAAAAGATGCTGCTTGTTTTCTTCATGGTTTACAACCTTTCCTTTGTTTGGATCTGATGATGTCAACAAATATGTATGGAGCCGCACGATTGCAGTGCTATATACAGCCGATTTAAAAATGTCATCCCTATTTCAGTCTGATGTATATATAGTTTGGGTATGACCTGTTTTATATATATCATTTACTAACCATGAATCATTTTTCTTGTTCTCTTGTCCATCTGATCCACTGGATCATCCATCTCATCAAAGCTTTAAGTTATAGCCGGATGAACGAGATGTTTCATAGGTTGTACTTTATTCCTATATGTCAGTACTGTTTTCAATATTAGCTTTAGTCTTCCAGCTTTGTTCTCTTTTGTTCATGGTTTATTGCTCACCCTCACTTCTTTTCCCAGTTATTTATATAGCTCTTCTTGCTCATATTCTTGTATACCACATTCCACTCCATGGCTGATATTTTCTTCTTGCTTCTGTTTTCTTATGTTTCCTAGTACTACAGTTTTCATGATATAGGTGTTGGTTTTACACATTTATCAAGACCAAATGTCATTCTTTTATCTTTAATACAGAGCAGTATGGACACAGCTGTGTGCTAAGTTCATGTAGTGATTCCTGTCTATTGTTTACACTGTAAGGAGCTGTGTGGTAGGTTCATGTAGTGCTTCTTGTCTATTGTTTACAGTGTAAGCAGCTGTGTGCTAGGTTCATGTAGTGATTCCTGTCTATCATTTACACTGTAAGCAGCTGTGTGCTAGGTTCATGTAGTGATTCCTGTCTATTGTTTACACTGTAAGGAGCTGCGTGCTAGGTTCATGTAGTGATTCCTGTCTATTGTTTACACTGTAAGGAGCTGTGTGGTAGGTTCATGTAGTGCTTCTTGTCTATTGTTTACAGTGTAAGCAGCTGTGTGCTAGGTTCATGTAGTGATTCCTGTCTATCATTTACACTGTAAGCAGCTGTGTGCTAGGTTCATGTAGTGATTCCTGTCTATTGTTTACACTGTAAGGAGCTGCGTGCTAGGTTCATGTAGTGATTCCTGTCTATTGTTTACACTGTAAGGAGCTGTGTGGTAGGTTCATGTAGTGATTCCTGTCTATTGTTTACACTGTAAGCAGCTGTGTGCTAGGTTCATGCGGTGACTCCTATCTATCATTTACACTGTAAGCAGCTGTGTGGTAGGTTCATGCTGTGACTCCTATCATTTACACTGTAAGCAGCTGTGTGCTAGGTTCATGTAGTGATTCCTGTCCATTGTTTACACTGTAAGGAGCTGTGTGCTAGGTTCATGTAGTGATTAATGTCTATCATTTACACTGTAAGCAGCAGTGTGCTAGGTTCATGTAGTGATTCCTGGTCTATTGTTTACACTGTAAGGAGCTATGCGGTAGGTTCATGTAGTGATTCCTGCCTATTGTTTACACTGTAAGCAGCTGTGTGCTAGGTTCATGCAGTGACGCCTGTCATTTATACCGTAAGCAGCTGTGTGCTAGGTTCATGTAGTGATTCCTGTCTATTGTATACACTGTAAGGAGCCATGTGCTAGGTTCATGTAGTGATTCCTGTCTATCATTTACACTGTAAGCAGCTGTGTGCTAGGTTCATGTGGTGACTCCTATCGTTTACACTGTAAGCAGCTGTGTGCTAGGTTCATGTAGTGATTCCTGTCTGTTGTTTACACTGTAAGCAGCTGTGTGCTAGGTTCATGCGGAGACTCCTATCTATCATTTGCACTGTAAGCAGCTGTGTGGTAGGTTCATACGGTGACTCCTATCGTTTACACTGTAAGCAGCTGTTTGCTAGGTTCATGTAGTGATTCCTGTCTATTGTTTACACTGTAAGGAGCTGTGTGGTAGGTTCATGTAGTGATTCCTGTCTATTGTTTACACTGTAAGCAGCTGTGTGCTAAGTTCATGCAGTGACTCCTGTCTATCATTTACACTGTAAGTAGCTGCTGAGGTTGAGAAAGTGGTCTTTATCTACTATTTTACATTTGTTTAGGTTCATAGGTTAGTACTCACCTAAATAAACCTAAATATTACATGGCACGATTTTGCTCTTGATTTGTGAAATAACCTATTCTGTTCTATCAAAAATGGAAACTTCCATCTCTTGCTGTTGCATTTGCATTTGATTTGTTAACCTTTAGGAGGTTTTGTTCAAAAGCACAAGTATTCTGGTGGTTCTATGCCATATTAATAGATTATCTTGGACTGAGAAGGATTGCTTGTGCAGTAGGTTGGGGATAAATGTTGTATGCATGACCCTTAGTTTATTTTAAAGAGGCACTCATCTTTGTTTTTTGCATAGAAAACAGTGATGGATGCTTGTCTTCTCACTGGCAGCAGATTTAGCAGTCTTATTATAGGTCAAGTTCAAACTGTAGGACCAATTTAATGAGATTTCCACGGCCAGTATACTGCACAATTATTTGGACAAAAAGTAGTGTTTCTGCAGTTTTCTTTGTGTCAAGGAGAAGATGCTGTATAATGCTCCATTCTTTGTTATATGGAGAGATTTGAGTGTTATTTTCACATGTCTAAGGAAGTTAACTTCATAGTCTATTGCAACGTTTAAGCTACCGTGATGTAACTATTGCTAGAGGTCTAGCTGATCCTTGAAGTGCTGTTGATAGATGGAATGAGTTAATCTCATATGCTTCTTTATACAATATAACTAATTTGATTTTTTTTGTATTAAATATTAACTTACTTTGGTCTATCCATTGGGTTAGTTGCATAAATGCTAATCTGAAGTTCTGAGATGAGGTTAGAAGTTCTTTAGTATAGTATACCAAATAGCAGTTACCTCACCTGGCTATTGAATTAACTCTCTACCTTCTTGAAGTATTCCTCTTTCCTAATTAATTCCTGGCAATGCTTATATGCTTCTCTGTATTTGTTGTGAGACTGTATATTGTTGGCTTGCTTATATGCTTTCCATGTCTTGTCTGAGCTTTGCTTTCACTCATTGTTTGGTCAATTCTTGGGAGTGAGTTTTTCTGCAACCTATGTGTCAAGGAGTTTGAGGAGAAGGGCAGTTAGTATAAACAGAACAATGTTAATGTCTTGGGTTTGATGTAAGCATTTCCTGTCCGTGCATGTAATTCCGTCTCCTATGAGATCTGTAGGAATGACTTTGATGCTACACATCAAGAAGTTTGATGGAGAGATTGTTCACTTTTATAGAACCTAGCACTGCCATATTATTAAATAGGCTCCTTTACCATGCTACGTTTTGAGACCTTGGAACATATAAAATGTATGGTTTAATTGCATTAATTTAAATATCTGCTGAGTAGCTGTAGATGTTTATGGACAATGAATGTAAAGGAAACAATACATATGTAAATAGGTGGAGGGAATTTGAGTCCTGAGATACTGGAAGAATAAATCTACTGCATAGTAGACTATGAGTCATGTCTGCAATGACCAAGGGCAAGGATTTATAGAATGTAAAGAAATTAATGAATATTTTACCCTGATGGCTGTGCAGGCTTCCATTATGGATTCTTTTTGGATTTATTGGTTGGGGCTTTTAATAAGGCCTTATCACTATAGTATCCTAAAAACTACCTCTCTCTATCTCTATCTCCATATCTACATAAATGCATCTATCTGCACCAGTGATTTTCAACCTTTTTCATCTCATGACACACACAAACTAATTACAAAAATCTTGCGCCGCATCAAAAAATATATTTTTTGATATCTGACAAAAAATAGGTATAATTTTGATTGATTTAAAAAACAATATTTCCTCTATTTTACTTGCATTTAATGTTTAATGAGATATCGGAGCTTGATGTTGCTTTAGTATGTCTTTAGTGTGAGGTTGAATTTTGGACAGGCATGCTCTTAAATCTTCTTCTAGCGTTTCTAGCTGCAATCTATTTTTATTCTTAATATTATTCATTGTGGAAAAGCTTGAGTCACACAAATATGACATGGAGAAAGGAAGAAGTGCTTTTATTACTTTTTTTGTAATATTGGGAAGTTTACTTTTAAGAGATAACCAAAATGAAGTAGTATCTGTTGTTGAATGTTTAAGTTTTAATCCTCTGCCATTTCTTATCTCTATTAACTGGGCCTCTTCTGTAATATTTAATTTTGCCAGTTTGCACACACTTAAGACAAATGGATTTCTTATCAATTCAAGAATGATATGTCAACTGAGGGAAAGTATTTTTCAATATTTGTACTAAGTAATCTTAAAGTTTGTAAAATTAGATCTATACGATTTCTATCTAGTTTGCACCTTTTCATTAGCTCAAACATTTCTACTGCATTTTCTCTTCTGATTCTTTCCTCCCAAAGCATTTGTTTTTCTTTGAAAGCATTAGTGTTGTCAACAGAAGCAAGAATATTTTCATAATCTCCTTGCATACTTTTATTAAGTGTGTTCAAAGATTAAAACAAATTAACAAGAAATGCAACCTTATTGTACCAAAGCTCAACACTGAGAAAATCAGCTAAGATTGTTGAGTTGTCAAAAAAGTTAAAACTTCCTCTTTTGGGATATGTGTGTGTGTGTGTATATATATATATATATATATATATATATATATATATATATATATATACATATATATATATATATATATATATATATATATAGATATATATATATGGGTCCCCTTCCGTAGATCGAACATATAACAAGTTCGAACCTCATATGGCCAGGACCATATGTTCAAAGTTGTAAATGTTCAATTGGACTGAATGGAGATGTTCGTACAGTGCAGAATGGGAAGATTTCCCTTTTCCACAATGTAGTGCAATCTTGGAGTTGGTATATTTAAGTAAGGGGGATGTGGGGGGTACAGGAGTGAGTATCCCCCCCGGTACAGACGTTTAATTAGTTTTTTGTTGTTTTTTTCAGTTTTTACTTTATTGTTCGAACTATTACAAGTTCAAACATATGGTCTCAGCCATATGTGGTTCGAACTTGTAATATGTTTGATCTACTGAAGTAGATATATATATATATATATATATATATATATATATATATATATATATAGAGAGAGAGAGAGAGAGAGAGAGAGATATATATATATATAGCTTTTTCTTTCAGCTGCTCCCTTTAGGGGTCGTCACAGGGGATCCATTACTTACTGTCCTCTGCATCTTGGTCTGTCACACCAACCACCTGCATGTCCTCCCTCACCACATCCATAAACCTTATCTTAGGCCTTCCTCTTTTCCTGTTACCTGGCAGCTTCATCCTTAGCATCTTTTTCCCAATATACTCTGCATCCCTCCTCAGCACATGTCCAAACCAATGTAATCTTGCCTCTCTGGCTTTGTCTCCAAACCTTCCAACCTGGGCTGGCCCTCTAATATACTTATTCTTAATCCTGTCCACCCTTGTCACACCCAGTGCAAATTGTAACATCTTTAACTCTGCCATGTCCAGCTCTAACTCCTGCCTTTTTGTCAATGCCACTGTCTCCAACCCATATAACATAGCTGGTCTCACTACCCTATTGTAGACCTTCCCTTTCACTCTTATTGGTACTCGTCTGTCAAAAGTCTCTCCTGACACTCTTCTCCACCCACTCCATCCTGCCTGTACTCTCTTCTTCACCTCTCTACCACACTCACCATTACTCTGAACTGTTGATCCCAAGTATTTAAACTCATCCACCTTTGCCACCTCTACTCCCTGCATCCTCAGCATTCCTCTATCCTCCCTCTCATTCACACACATATATTCTGTCTTAGTCCTGCTGACCTTCATTCCTCTTCTCTCTATAGCATATCTACACCTCTCCAGGGTCTCCTCCACCTGTTCCCTACTCTTACTACAGATCACAATGTCATCTGCAAACATCATAGTCCACGGGGTCTCCTGTCTGATCTCATCTGTCAGCCTGTCCATCACCATTGCAAATAAGAAAGGGCTCAGAGCTGATCCTTGATGTAATCCCACTTCCACCTTAAATGCATCCGTCACTCCCATCGCAGACCTCACTGCTGTCACACTACCCTCGTATATATCCTGTACCACTCTTACATACTTCTCTGACACTCACGACTTCCTCATACAATACCACAACTCCTCTCTAGGCACCCTGTCATATGCTTTCTCTAAGTCCACAGAGACACAATGCAACTCCTTCTGACCTTCTCTGTACTTCTCCATCCACACTCTCAGAGCAAACATCACAACTGTAGTGCTCTTTCCTGGCATAAAACCATACTGCTGATCACTAATCATCACCTCCCTTCTTAACCTAGCTTCCACTACTCTTTCCCATAACTTCATGCTGTGAATGATCAGTTTAATCCCTCTGTAGTTACTACAGTTCTGCACATCACCCTTATTCTTAAAAATTGGTAACAAAGCACTTTTTCTCCATTCCTCAGGCATCCTCTCACTTTCCAAGATTTCATTAAACAATCTAGTTAAAAACTCCACTGCCATTTCAGCTAAACACCTCCATGCTTCCACAGGTATGTCATCTGGACCAACAGCCTTTCCATTCTTCATCCTCTTCATAGCTATCCTTACTTCCTCCTTGCTAATCCACTGCACTTAATAATTCACTATCCATGCATCATCCAACTTTCTCTCCCTCTCATTCTCTTCATTCATCAGCCCCTCAAAGTACTCTTTCCATCAGCTCAACACACTCTCCTCACTTGTGAGTCCATTTCCCTCATTATCCTTTACCACCCTTACCTGCTGCACATCTTTCCTAGCTCAGTCCCTCTGTCTAGCCAATCGGTACAGGTCCTTTTCTCCCTCCTTACTGTCTAACCTTTCATAGAGCTCTTCATATGCCTTATACTTAGCCTTCACCACCTCTCTCTTTGCCATGCACCTCATCTCCTTATACTCTTGTCTACTTTCTTCATCTCTCTGACAATCCCACTTCTTCTTTGCCAACCTTTTTCTCTGTATACTCTCCTGTACTTCATCATTCCACCACCAGGTCTCCTTGTCCTCCTTCCTCTTTCCAGATGTCACACCAAGCACCTTTCTAGCCATCTCCCTTACTAGATCTGCTGTAGTTACCCAGCTATTCGGTAACTCTTCACTGCCACCCAATGCCTGTCTTAACTCTTCTCTGAACTCCACCTCACAATTACCCTTTTTAAATTTCCACCATTTGATCCTTGGTGCTGCCCTCACACTCCTCCTCCTCCTCTTGATCACCAATGTCATCCTACAAACCACCATCCTATGCTGTCTAACTACACTTTCCCCTGCCACCACTTTACATTCTCCAATCTCCTTCAAACTGGCTCTTCTACATAAGATATAATCCACCTGTGTGCATCTCCCTCCACTCTTTTATGTCACCCTGTGCTCCTCCCTCTTGTTAAAATACGTAGTCACCACAGCCATGTCCATCCTTTCGCAAACTCCACTACCATATGACCTTCTGCATTCTTTTGCTTAACATCATACCTGCCCATCACTTCCTCATCCCCTCTGTTCCCTTCAACAACATGCCCATTGAAATCTGCTTCAATCACCACTCTCTCACCCTTGGGTACAGTCATCACCACTTTATCCACCTCACTCCTGCCAAATCATACATGCGGACAACAGTACAGATATAAAAGTGTATATATATATATATATATATATATATATATATATATATATATATATATATATGGGTCACCTTAAAACCTCGAATCGCTTGCCTTGCATACCGGAATCCGACGGACGAGAATACCCCGACACGCAGATGACCGACAAGGTGAGAACCCGGCGGACTCGTAAAGTGCGATCGAAAGTGAGGGATTTAGTGTTAGGACGCGGACAGGTAAGTGTGCGATAGTGAGGGACTGTGGGTTAGGGTGGGTTATGTGAGTTAGGTTAGGGTGCATGTAGGGTGCCATGGTGAGGGAAGGGGTGGGTAAGAGTTAGGTTAGGGTGCAGGTAGGGTAAGTGTCGCGGTAGTGTCGGACCTTAGGGTTAGGGTTTGGGTTAGGATAGTGCATATGTTATGTAGTGTACTGTGTTGTTTACGTAGTGGGTTGGTGTAATGGTTTTCGTGTTTTGTCCATGGCTTTTGTTGTCGGTCTTTTGGTGTCGGTCATTAGTGTGTGAGGTTTTAAAGGTGATCCATATATATATATATATATATATATATATATATATATATATACATATATACATATAGATATATAGATAGATATGTATATATGGATATAGACATATGTGCATGTATAGACACCCCGCCATCTCTTTCTGATTTTAAATAAAACCTCAGACCTTCTGCCTCCATACTTGCCATGCCAGAATCATGCTGACGACCTGGTTGTACCCTTGCCCTAACCCACTCCCCAGGTTTCATTACAAGATAATGCTATGTTTATGGTAAACCTACTTCTTCCACATTTCCTTTATCTGATGTAAAATTGTGATAGTGTTTGCATCAATGCCACCCATTCAGATTGTCATATTCTCCAGTCCTGGCCTTATCCTCTGGATTACCAACAGAAGACCGATTCTGAATCACTCATCTAGAGAGTAAGTAAGTTCACCTTAAATGAACAGTTAATGACCAGGGATACATTTGCATCTCAGTGAATAATTAAACCTGGGTTAAACCCTCATCATTCATGCAATTTAGCCTCTGTTCATGCAGCAAACAAGTGGGGAGTGTAGCAACATATCAAGCTATACTTGTGGCATTGGAGTCCCTGAAACCTCACCTCACCTTAGGCATGCCCACCAAGCAGAAGTCCTCACTCATTTTCATACTAATACAGGTTTCAGTTGCCATATGTAAAATTCATGTCAAGCTTTTATGGCGTGCATTTCTCATTTGATTTACAGAAGTCACACTATCTGTGAAAAACATTTAATATTAACAGATGTCACATTGTATACCTCTCTGCTAGCTATATGAAGTGATCACACTACATAGTGGAGACTAAAGCATTCTGAGTGAGGAAGAACATGTTGCTGAATCACAGGCTGCTATTTGTTATAGTTTCTATATTATGTGTTGCATACGACTTGAGTCATCCATCTTGCATCGTCAGACATGTTCTTTTGTTCTAGTAAACCTACTGATACATGTTATCAAGTTTAACTCTGTAAATCAATTACAATGCTTAAATGACACTATTGTGTCCCTTCCCTACATCTTCTCATCAAAAACATATTTATTTAACTTTCACAGACTTTTTGGAATACTTTTTGAGTCAGGTCAGGTAATAGTTTTGTTACTGTGCTCTGAGTGGTTAAGTATAACTAAAAAAGGATACATTGTGTATTTCAGCCATGTTTGTAATGAAGTGGACCCTTGGCTGATGACCCATTTGCAGCATGGTGCTCAGGCCACCTCTTGCACATGTAAACCATTTTCTCCTTTAGTGTTTTGAGATCCTGTTAGCCCCTTAGATCATGTAGGTTAACCAGATGTCTCACAAGGGTTTGAACTAAACCTTTTGCCATGCTGCATCCCCAGACATACATGTAGCCACATAGTGAGGTTATGCCAGGATTAGGTTCTAAGAATAATTTACAAAGACTCTTTCTGAATTGTAGTACCTCATTCTGGAGTAGAACAAATTCCTTATGGTACAGCATTGGAATAAGCTTTGGTAATCTTAGTTGCATGTTACCCCTCCCATGATGTCACATCAGGGGGAAGCTTCTTTTTCATTATGGGTTAGTATTGCAGAAAGGTGGTGCCCTCTATAATCCCAAATATTATGTTCACAAGTATATTTCACCATTTTATGTGTTAACATCTGGTTTCCTATCAACCTTTCGCAAGACACATTGTCAGACATTGTGTTTAATCCAGATGCATGGCATCCAGCTAGATTTTTTTACCCATCCCAGTGGTGACTCAATGATAAAACTAAATCAGGTCATATTACATAGGAGCACAGATACAGTACTTGGCAAGTGATCACAGGTCAAATAAGATTCCTAGTCATGTGCACCTTTAAGCAGACAAATTTAACATTTTTTGCCACTCTTAATTGTGCTTAACATCCAAATCTGTACATGGTAAGAGTGGTGTAAATCTGTGTTTACACATCCAAGTATTAAGACTAACTTTTAAAGATATACAAAGTTATACTTTGTTTTAACTTTACCTGTAACACATTCTGTAGGCTGGGAATAAGATGAGTAAGGAAGCGATCCCTCCAATGAGTCTTGTTTATTGGCTGATATATATTTAGGTCCTTAGTATTGGGGTTCACAGAGCTACTAACTTTGATCAGAAATTGGAGGTCAAATAGGATTGCATCCTTCATGATTTGAAAAGTGAGAAACAGGTAACCTCAATGCAGCTGGTAGGATAAAATATATAAAGAGAGTTGAGCTTATCTACTGGGATAGTTGAAGGATTTAAGGTCTTTCATTTTTTGGTTAAAAATCAATGAGTTATTTCCAGTTGAACTATATATGCTTTTAATTATACATACAAAGGGGGAGATGATGGATCTGTTAAGAGAAGAGTACAGTGGTAAGATGATTTCCTTGGATCTTTAAGATACCCTTTTGAAAATTAACTGGACCACACAGAAGGATTTCCTGACTATGGTGGGGACATGATGATTGAGAAAGAGAGGATTGTTGAGCGTCCACATAAGTACTCTGGTCTCTTTCAATCACATCTGTCCAAAGGAGAGTTCCACTTATAAGAAGTGGGAGTTATGTTTTTTGATGAAAACTACCTTGTTGCATGTTTTTCTCATTTAGCTTGAGACAGTTTCAGCACACCAGGTGTGTGCATCCTAGAGCCCTTTTTGGAGCAGTTTAGTACCAGTGGATGAGCCAACAGTAGTGCCCAACCTGCAGTCATCACCAAAGTTGGTCAACCCCACTTCTGGGATCAAACAGGCCAAAAACCATGGACTTCCTTGATATTATAAATGCTAACTCTTTTTCACAGATAATTAACCATCCAATGAGAGGCTCAGATATCCTTGCTGTAGTTCTCACAAATATGGGCATATCTTGCACATCTCCCTAGGTGTCATCATGCCTTGTTAAATCAGACCATAATTTAGTCACCTTTTTTAAAACAGGTTTCACTTCTCCTGTAAATAGCTTGTGTTTGGGGACTCTAAAAAGCAAACATCATCATCATCATCATCAACCTATTTTTTCCTATTTTCTACATGGGATTGGGGTGTTGTGTTAACTGTTGCCATCTCTCTTGGTTCAGTGCCCCACTTCTGCCTTCTTCATTAACATCAAGGAAGCCCATGGTATGCCAGCTATTTGCAGTGTAAGTTAGCCAGTTTATTGATGGATATTTGAAGGCTCCTAGTAGAAAGATCTTGACGAAGCGGTGTCATACTTTAACTCCAAATTCTTGCAAATTCTTGACCACCATGCCCCCTCTTGTACAGTCAGAATTAGGAACAAACCAGCTCCTTGGCTCTCCAAAGAGACCCTGCACAAAATGCTACAGAGAAATAAGATTTTGTCAAAATGGAGATTTACAAAAGACCCTACTGACCATCAAAACTATAAAGAGCTTAAAAATTGCTACAAAGAAACTAATAATTCTTGACCAAAAAAACTATTACCATAAACTCCAAAAAACGCAACAGAAAAATCCACAAAAATTCTGGTCAAGTTACTCCATCCAGGGCACTCAAAAATCCCTACCCCCCTCTAACTTGACTCAGAACTCTCCTATCCAAATCGCAGATGCATTTAACAAATTTTTCTCTGAAACTGTTAAATCATTAGCAAATACCTTATCCCCAGCTAGTGCCACTATAGCACACTCATAGCCAATAAACCCCCTGCATTGAATCTACAACCAGTTCCAACTTCACTAATCCATACGCTTCTTCATAAACTGAAACCTTGTACACCATCAGCTGACCTCCTCCCAGCCGAATATCTCCAAATGGCAGCTGGCATACTAGCCTACCCTATTTCCATCTTAATAAACAGAACCATTACTGAAAGTTCCATCCCTTCGCTCTGGAAAGTTTCCCATATAATTCCATTGCATAAGGGTGATAACTCAACTGAAGTGTCTAACTTCCGACCTATAGCCCTAGCAAAAATCATGGAGAAATGTATCCACCGGCAACTACTTGATCATCTTCTCCAAAACAATCTACTGGCTGACTGCCAGCATGGCTTTAGGCCATTCCACAGGACTACAACTACACTCTTATCCTTCTCTGACTGTATTAATAAAAATCATAATAACAACTTGCTTTCCTCTGCTCTCTTTTTAGACCTCTCTAAAGCCTTTGATATGGTGAATCATCAATTAATGTTAGATAAACTACAATCTCTTTCCTTAGATACTCAGGCACTCAAATGGTTTAAGTCTTATCTGGGTAACAGACAAGAGGCAGTCCTCTGGGACAATAACTTATCCACTCAACTCCCAATCACTCTAGGTGTCCCACAAGGCTCCATTCTGGGACCTCTCCTCTATTATATCTTTATTAATGATCTGAAAACTACCCTTCCACAAACCACCTGCATACAATATGCCAATGACTCCACATTAATCTGTGCCGCAGCCTCTTCGACTGAACTCCAGTCCAGTACCCAAAAAGTACTTACCTTAGTTGAAAATTGGTTCTATCAACACTGTCTCCTCCTCAACCCAAAAAAAACAAAAACTATTGCTGATCACTCCCACACAAAAGTCTACCCCTGTCATTTTCACAATTGCATCTAATAACAGCACTGTAATTGCACCCGACATAACCACCAAACTCTTAGGTGTAACAATTGACCATAATCTTAACTATGACACTCACATAAACTTAACCATCAAAGCAGTTAATAGAAAACTTGTTTTCCTCTATAGGCTTAAACCCTTTCTTACACCCTCTGCCAGAACTACTATTGCACAAACCCATCTAATCTCCACCTTACTCTACACCTCCCCCATTTATACCAACCTATCCAGAATTAATCTAAACAAACTGGCAACCTCCTTTAATAATATCGCCAGATTTGCCACGGGCTCCCCTTTTCGAACCCACCATTGCCAAAATCTGAAACAGCTAGGATGGCTGGAATTTGAAAATCAAGTTCTTCAACAACTTACTATCACTCACAAGGTCCTGTACCATCCCACTAATACCCCTGTACTCTGCAACCTTATTAGTCCTTATAAAAATCTTAAAACTCTACGTTCAGCTAACAAGTTACTAGTAGCCACTCACAAATCCAATAACAAATCTGGTGACTGCCTTTTTACTAACTTTGTTGGAAACACGGAATAAGCTTCCAAAGAATCTAACTTCCCTTACATCTACACCACTTTTCAAGAACCAAATAAGAGCCTTCCTTAAATCTCAATGGTTATGTACATGTACAAAACCAGAATGATGCCCTCTCCTCTTGCTAAATTACCTCTAAACCTACTTCAGCAATTATAACTGTTTCATATTTTCTTCTCCATATGTTAATGAAGCATTATAATTTCTCTAGCTTAATTTCAACTTTTTTCTATTCCTTCCTGAACTACAACATAATACAAACTAGCCCTTTAGACATTACACGTTATTCCAAGAACTGTTACTATTTATGTACATAACAGGTTTGATAGATACTAGCTATTTGTTTCACTTTCTCCCTCTGTTTGATATACTGCTCTAAATCTACTATATCTGTCTTCTATAGTTACTTTAACTGCTCTTAATCTCTATACACCTATTCCAATATAATTATTTCTTTTTCTCTTTTTTTCCACTTTCACCTACTAACTTAAACTAAATGTATGGTAAAGTGTTTTTTTTTCTTTTTTGTTTTTACATATTAATTTATTTTCGTAATGTCTCTCATTAATTAGATGCATACTATCTTTATTTCACTTTGTATAATCCTGTTTGGAGCTTTTCTCCCCGGGCCTCTACTGAAAATGGACATATATCCAGATAGACTAGCCTGGTCAACAAATGTAAAATAAAATAAAATAAAATAAAAATAAAATCCTTCGACACTCATTCCTGACTGTCACAGATCTCTCACGCAATCAATCACCTCTTTGCTGGATGCCTTAGTTTCATGTTATCTTCTTCCTTCCTGTTCCATATGTTGTTCACCAGATTGTTCTCTCTGATCTTTTCTGCATTTGGAGCGCCAGTTGGCTGCAGCCCCTCTGATTTTAGCTTTGACCTTTTCATTCCGACTTCCCTTCTCCTCAACCACCCCTCCCAGATACTTGAAGCTGTTAACCTGTTCCACTATCTTCCCTTCTATCTTAATTCTCAGCTTCTTCTGATTTCCCCCATTGGCTGCCATTGCCACTGTCTTATTTGTACTTAGTTTCATCCCGTATGACTTCAGTTTTGCTTTCCATTCCACTATCCTTCTCTAAAATTCTTGCTCAGAGTCTGCTTGTAATGCCACATCATCTACATACAGCAGCTTTCTTGATCTGTCCCCTCTGACCTGTTTGCTGATGTAATGCATCACCAGTATAAACAGCTGTGGGGTTAGAGCTGAACACTGATGCATACCCACTCTCACTGGGAACCCCTCTGTGGGGCCGAGCACTGTTCACAATTGAGTCATTGGATCTTTGTACATAGCCTGCACTAATTCTACCAATGTTTGTTTGACTTTGAACCACTGCAGGACTGTCCAAATCAACTTTCTTGGGACCTTGTCATATACTTTCTACAAGTCAAGTAATGCCCATTTGGACGCTTTCCTCATCTCTAGCTTCTTCTCAACTATTTGTCTTACTGCCAACTTTGGGTCAGTTGCACTGCATCCTTATCTGAATCCGAGCTGCTCATCTTCCATCTTACTTTTTAGTACTTTGCATATCTGTTTCATCAGTCACCCTCTCCAGAACTTTCATGTTGTGTGACAGGAGATTGTTACATCTGTACTGCCCACAGTTGTGGATTTCCCATTAGTTCTTGCAAATTGGCATGAGTATGCTTATTATGCAGTCATCTGGGATATGCCTTTCTCTCCATACTGCTATAAGTACCCCCAGGAGCCATTTCTCACCTATCTCACTCAATATCTTTATCATATCTACTGTGACCTCACCTGAACCTGCTGCTTTCCTTCTGTGGTTGACTCCTCTATTTTTCTCATCATAGGCTGTGTCTGGAGCATAGAGTTTGTGAGGAATATTCTTTATTCAGAAGCTGCTAGAAGTACCCCTTCCATCTGTCTTTGATGTCCTGTGGACTGTTGAGCAGGTTGTTGCTGACATCCCTTGTGAAGGGTGTCTGACTATCTTCTTTATCTTTCTGTCTTTGTTTTGCAACCTGATGTAGTTTCTTTGTGCCCTTTACTGAGTCACTTTCCAGAAGATGGTAGAGCACCTCTGATGCTTTGTTCTTTGCTATTGTAGCTCCTTTCTTAGCCTCTTTATTAGCCAACCAGTATTCCTTCCTAGCCTGGTCCATCTTTTCTATCTCACACTTTTTTCTGCACTCCTTCTTTCTTTTGATGACTTCCTGGACTTCTGCATTCCACCATCAGCTTTCCTTATGCACCTTATTCCCATACATGGCTTGGCCATGTATCTGTTCTGTAGTCCTTACACATGCTGTTTTGAGGAGCTGCCATTCCTCTTCAGCTCCACCTATTTTCTTCTCTCCTCTTCTTGGGGTGCTAGAACACCGATGAATTTCTTGAACTGTTATTTCTCTCCAGTCAACTTCCATGTCTTCAGCCTGGTGTCTGTTGACCTTTAGAGCTTTCTCTGACCACTGCTTGCAGCTGATTGTGTCAACCAGTGATATATGCTATGAACCTACTGTTTCACTGGGGATGACTTTGCATCACTGATTCTACCACAGTACTCTTTTCTTACTAGGAGGAAATCAAACTGAGTTGTATGTTGTCTACTCTTGTATGCGATTTTATGACTGTCTCTCTTTCTGAACCATGTGTTGGGCACTATTAAGCCATTTGTCAGACAGAAGTATAGCATGGCCTGTACTTCTTTATTCCTTTTGCCCCATCCATGTGGACCCAAACAGTCCTTATTTTCTGTTCTGTCTGTCCCTATATGTGCATCCAACTCACCCATTATTAACACCAATTCATCTTGTCCAGCTTTATCTGGCAGGTCCTGCCACTGCTGTCTGAATGTACCTTCTCTTCACTACCACAGCCCTACTGTGATGCATAGGGTACTGCACTATCATTACACTGGAGTCTGATTGCCACTAATTGTGATGACATCCCTTACTGTCTTTTGAAGACTCTCTCTTACCAGAATTCCCACAGCATTTCTAGTCTGTCCTCCTCCTGAGTAGTAGTCTCTGGATCCCAAGCCAATTGGCTTTTGCTGACTTAAATGAATTCTGCTGTAATCCTCCTCTTAAGGATTGGGTCTATAGTAGTTCCTCAAAATACATATTTGTTGAATATGTATTCATCGACAGCTAAACAGAGAAATTAATTACAGCAAAGCACGGAATTTTTCACAGGGTTTGGAACCACTGGGCTATCAAAAACACTTTGCCCTTTTCTCCACTGTATTGCGATCTCTGAGTTGGTATATATATATATATATATATATATATATATATATATATATATATATATATATATATATATGGATCTACCTTAGTAGATCGACATGTTAAAAGAGTGAACATGAATTAACTGACGCCAGAAGATAGAAGATCGACAAGGCAGAAGACCGACGGAGGAAGACAAGAACACTGTGATGGAGAAAGGATGTATGTTGGTGGTCTGTAGGGGTAGGGTGGGATAAGTGAGTTAGGGTTAGGGTTAGTTTAGGTAAAGGGTGGAGTAAGGTAAGTGGTGCGATGTTGGTGGTCTGTAGGGGTAGGGTGGGATAAGTGAGTTAGGGTTAGGCACGGGTTGGGTGAGTGACGGACTTTAGGGTAAGGGTTTGGGTTAGGGTTGTAGATAGTTGTGTATGTATGGGTTAGTGTTCGTTTGTAAGGATTTTGGTGTGCTTGTGTTGTGTGTGTGGGTTTTGGATAGGGATTTGTTTTGTTTGTTGGTATGATGTGTCAGGTGTGAAGTGACTTGCGATCTTCTGGCATTGGTTAATTTGTGTTTGCTCTTTTAACATGTCGATCTACTAAGGTAGATCCATATATATATATATATATATATATATATATATATATATATATATATGTGAATGATGTTGATGAGGTTTTCATCAAGGGAGGTTTTTACCTCAGAAACTTGTTCTTAGAAAGGAAATACCCAGAGTATTTAGTGGACAACCTGTTCCAAGAGATTATATAGTACAGACACTCCAGGTACCCACCAATCCTGGAAAAGGGATTTACAGCAAGGGCACAGAACGGACCAAACAAAAAGGACTGGGTGGCAAGTTTCCCCCTTCCAATGTCCATGGATATGCTTGAATCAGAGGGGTCCAATCAACAACAATTGGGACATCTTGGAAGGAGAAAAAGGTCTGACAAAGTTACTTGGAACTTCCCAAACTTCTGTTTCAAATGAACCTCTTCTTTTGGTGGTGCGTTCGAGAGGAATAAAAGCCCATCCCCACAGAACGAAGTATCGACAGAACCTGGAATGTCTGACTGTGGCAAGTGTGTCGCCTGTGTACACATACAAAAAGACAACAACGTCACCTTCCCGCACTGCAACAGAACTGTCTGTCTACATGACCACTATGACTGCAACACAAAAAAATGTAGTCTACTGTGCTTTCTGCGAACATTGTGGGAATTTCTATATCAGCAAAATGAACAGAAAGCTGAGTGACCATATTAAAGAACACACTGCAGCAATACGTAAACAAGACAGTTTGAATGCCTTGGCTAAACACAGTGCTATTTGCCCAAACTTCACAGGATTCAAATTCACAGCACTGGAAAAAATAACAGAGTTTGTAGGGGACATGGACACATTCCTGCAAGTCCGGGAATTAAAATGGCAGATAGAACTGAGAGCTGATGTCTATCCAGGTCTCAACGAAACACTGAACATTAAATGTGCACATAAATATTATAGAGATTGAAATGTGATAGGGGTTGAAAGTTTAACAATTGTGCAAGCAGATTTAATGTGTTCCCTCTCTCCCTTACTCGACGTAAGCCTGGACATCAAATGTGCGCTTAGAAGGTATAGAAACTGAAATGTGATAGGGTTTGAAGAATTGTGCAAGTGGATTTAATGTGTTTATGGATTTACAACTGTGCAAGTGAATATAATGTGTTTACTCTTTCTCTCTGACTTTTACCCCACCCCCTACACACACGCTCCCAGTCAGCAGGCTAGACCTCGCTGACCCCACCAACAACCCCCGCTGGTCTCACTTTTCATGCAGCCATTCAAGGGGTGGTACCATCCAAACCAGCCCATGGGTGGTACCATCCGCACTGACCCAGTCTTCTGGTACTCTCTATTATTCATATTCTCCTATCCATTAAACCCCGGCTCCACACTCCCTGTCATTGGCGGCCCCCAGACAGCCCCCCCTCAAGTTCACACCACATTCCTCCCACTCCCCCCTCAGGTGGCATACCCACACATTTCTCTACACACACACTGATACCCAAGCATAGTAGGACTCTCTACCTGACTCCTCCACCTTTGTCCGTGCCCTTCTTTACTTACCTTTGGAGGCAGGGACTATATGTATATTCTGGGTTGTCCCATCAGGGACGAACCAATCTGGGTGTTAATATTAGAATTATCACAGCATGACTCTCATCCATCCCGGTTTCCCCATATTTTTAATAATTTTTTTTTTTTGCTTTTGCACACGACCCCTTTTTGCACACGGTCCCTATTAGTATGCACACACCACCACAAGGCTATTACTGTCTGACCAATTTACCTTATGTAACTGCGATTGTAATGTTAATGAAAATGCAGACAGCACCCTGCCTGTTCACACTTTACTATTGGAAAGGAACTGTTATTAATTTAAATGGCCTGCTAGAACTAATGTATTTAAAGGAAGTGAAAATGGTTGCTCACAGTTATGAAACATGTCTTTCTGAAGAAGTCTTGATAATAAATAAGACAAAAGGGCTAAAGTACTACAGGAGTTGTTGGTGTGATTTACTATTCTTTGAATGCTGTTATTGTCACAAAGTTCATTTCTTAGTTAAAATTTCTTCTCTTCGTTCATTTTTTGAGTGCGATTAATTTAAGTTGTATATATATATATATAGTTGGGGGTGAGGGGTGCAGCCCCCACATGGGGGGGGGGGCAAAGCTCCACACTTGAGTGGGTTTGATTTAGTGCGGTGTGTGTTCCAGAGTGCTACAGGGTGAGTGGTTCCTAACCCTGGGAAAAATTACATACTTTGCTGTAATGAATTTTGCTGTTTAGCTTTCATGGAATATGTATTAGACATACATGTATTTGGACAAATTAATACAGACCAGAAGGATCATATTGCTAAAGTTGCTGCCTATGCCTCTGACTTCTACTCCCACTTAAATAGTTGTATTGATAAGGCTGTCCTTATCTGCAATAAGTGTAATGAGAAGTTTAAAAACAACCCACTGTGGTGGAATACTGGTGTAAATAAATTGTATAACAAGGGAAAGAAATGCTTAATGTATATGAGAGGTCTCATACTATTACCTTAAGAACACACATAAGCAAAATAACAAAGAGCTTGTGAGAGCCATTAGGAAGCTCAAAGTTGAGTATGAACTAAACATAGCCACAAAAAACTAAAATAGCAACATTTGGAGCTAGTCCACAGTAATACTACACTCTTTGATTTAATATCCTAGCTAACAAATTTAGTGTGCATTTTACTACACACACAGTTATAGCTATTCCACAGGTTCCATAATCCCAGAGCCATCCCCTTTTAATTACTATGGAACAAGTTCTCTCTCAGCCCTTTCAAAAACTCAGAATATTTCCTCCATGGGCCCTGATAACATACCAGGCTGACTGATTATCAGTCCAAAATATGGCCTTTCTGAACTCCTACTTAACCTCTTTAATCTAAGCCTCTCCACTGATTACATTCCTGAAGCCTGAAAAACAGCCATTGCAATACCATTTCACAAGCTTCATATGTAAAGCTATGGAGCACACTATCTCAGACTTCATTAATTTGGACATTGAAAATCTCTTAACACTGGACCCTCATTAATTCGGCTTTTCCAAAGGAAGGTCTTGCCCCTTTAACCTCATTAATTTCTTTGAAAAAGTATCTGAAGTAGTGGATAGTGGTTATGTAGTACATATAGCATATCTAGACCTAACCATGCCCCATACCTCTCAAGTGTACCTCATTACGAAGAATGTTCCTCATTTGGGGTCTTAAAAAGTTCATGTTCCTCAAAGTTCCACATTGTAAAGGTCTGTCGCATATTCAATGTTAGCAATTTTTTAACTGATATCCATGGTAAATAGATCTGAATCATATTAATTTATTAAAATAACTATTATATAAGTAAAAATATCACATTTTTTACTATCCTAAGAGCTCCCTTTTTGAAGCTGTTAGAAAGCTGTTAGTTAGTGTTCCACATTTTGCCCATCCATATCCATAAACATTAATACAAAAGCTGTATAGTAGATGCTTAGTAGTTAATGTACAAATAAGATTGCTTACATGCATGTTCACTCATCAACCTTGGATTCTTAAGACTTTTTTTATGTTGCAGAGGTATGACTGAAACGAGCACTTCTACCCAATTATCCTTGTAATAGCTGCATGTGTTAAGTTACAGAAGGTGTTATAGTTTGGTTTTGTAGCACCATTTGCTAATTTTTATGTGATTAGGAGGTGATGCCATGTGGCATCACCATTTTTTTTGAGGCTTGCCCAAAACAGGGATACAGAGTGAGACTGGTTTAGTTTGATTTTCCCTTAGTAGGTACATCTGGTACCCTATAATAAGTCACTTAAGGCCAGTAGTGGCATTTAATAATTTTGAAAAGTAGAGTGGTTCATCAAAGAGTGACTCTACTTTGAATGGAAAGCCACTGAATCTGTAGTGAGTCCGTGGTCCAACTAAAGGCACAAAGTAACATATTTTGTTCTGTTTTGCTTGCAGAAGATGTGAGTCTTGTAGAGGAGGTTTGGACTATAAAGGAGAAGCCATGCTGTAGTTTAGGAATTTAGCCAAAATACAGTTTACTGAGCAGTGGGTAGTAATAGGTACAGCATTTTATAACTCAAGTTTAAGTTCAGCCGTAGCCTTTCTGGTTTTATTTTTGTGTGCTGTCTAAATGGAAGAGATGGGTTAAGCATGAGGCCCAGCCATCACAGTTGTACAACAGTGTATTTGGGTTATTTTGTAAGTCTTTGAGAAGGAGGGAAGGGAAGGTAGTCTGATTAGTTTCTGTAGTGTAGAAAATACCATAACTTCTGATTAAGTTGGGTTTAGGATTAATTTAACTAATTTTGTGACATTTTCCTGTGTTTTTCCTGAAGTCTGTCAAAAGAAAGTACAGCCTTAACCAAAATGAAGATCTAATATAAGGCAATTTGCAGAATGAAAAAAGCAAAACACTCTTCAGGGTTTCTATATGCGAGAGATTATTGGAACAGACATGGAATGTTTTTTTTTTCCTGGGAATATTTTATGGCTTTCAGGAAATGTGTGCATCAAAAACCCTTCAAATTGCTGATTTGAAAAACGGTATGTATAGGGGTCTATTTGAAAACACTGAATTACTATAACATTCAAACACAAAACATTGAGACCATAACACTGAAAGTTCAGGACACTGAAAAGTTAGAATATCGAAATTACATAACAATGAAAATTTAAATCATTGAGTCTTATATCATTAAAAGTGTTACATGGTTATGGTTTTAAGTGTTAATTTTGTGACATCACATTTAGAAGTTGTATTATGTAGCAAACAAACGTGGCAGATGGTATGTTTTGCGGTTTAAGAGAAGTTCTCAGGTTGTATAGTAAAAGTTTATCAGGTAACGGTTAAGCATTGTTGTGTTTGAGTGATGGATGTATTAGTTTGAAAGAAGTCAGGTTAGTGTTGTGGAAAGTGATGGGAAAAGTGAGTAGGGGAGTAAATTTTTATTTTGGCTGTATGTATGTGTTGTCAGGAAAATAGTGGTACATGTCTGAGATATTATTTGTATATTCTCTATGGAGATTGCAATACAGTGAGGAATGGGAAATATACCTTGTCTCCACTGTAGTGCAATCTTGGAGTTCAGGGGGTGTGGGGGCATCCTGCAGAAATGTTGAAACAAGTGTGTTTGTCAGTTTATTTATGTTTGAGGTGGAGGGGATATTACTAATGTGTGCATTGTAACATTCAATGTTATGGGATACGATTACTGAAATTTGCAGTGTTATGTAGTTTCATTGTTCTGAACTTTCAACGTTATGGTCTCAGTGTTTTGTGGTTCAGCGTTATAGTAATTCAATGTTTTGAAGTAGACCCATGTATATATATAGATTGATGTATAAATGTATAAGTATATTATTCAGTTCGTTCAGATAAAAAAGCTTTAATATCTCAAATGGAAAGCTCCAAGAGCATTAAAGCCCTCTGAATGGGGAATCTGTATGTGCTGTAAATTTATTCAGTGCTACCAAAATATCAAGCTTTTCCTCCTCACCTCTCTTGACCACCAAAATATGCTTTATGTTCCATATAACTTACAATAATTCTGAATTAATAAAGAGAGCTGTTCATACACAAGTGAACAGTAGTTTGGTGTGAGCTTCCCTTCAGGTTTACAAATTTTAGGCAGTTTTTAAATTTGAGCCATGCTGTTATCAGTAGCTTTCAAAAAAAATCTGCTATTTGCGGGAATGGCCTTCCCCCAAAATAACTGTCCACCAAATCAAAACTCTGTTTCTTTGAAATTTAACAACCTGACCTAAATGTACTTCTCTATATGTATTTTGATTAATATGATTTTCATGGCTGTCTGCTGAAATATTAGGGCTAGGATTGCTGAGTCCAGAAACATAAAAAAAAAAAAAAAATAAATAAAATAAAGAAAATACAAAAGAAGAGTTCCTTTACAAAGCACTGATGTACTGGGTATGCGTGGGAATACAAGTCCCATACGCATGCTCAGTATATCATAAAAGGGAACAGGATATATACCAGCCATGGAAGGACAGCACTATGCTGTTATACAAAGACATTATTTAAGAAAAGTAACTTTTTTTTCTTAAATAGTGTAATTGTATAATAGCAATGGGTCTATGCCATATAATCGAACTTCCAAAATTTCAAACACCATAGGTTAGAATTTGGAAGTTCGAAATATGACAACATCAAAACCCCAGAACAGAAATTTTTTTCCCTGAGAAAAAATTTGCTGTTCCAAAAAACAAACACACACACCAAACACCTAATAAACCTACACTACACCTTACATACACAACTATCTATGCACTAACCTTAACTCAAGCCCTAACCCTAAGGTCCGTCACTATCGCACACTTACCTTACCTGCACCCTAACCCTAAAGTCTGTCACTATTGTACACTTACTTTACCCACGCCCTAACCCTAAAGTCCATCACTATCGCACACTTACGTTACCTGCACCCTAACCCTAAAGTCTGTCACTATCGCACACCTACCTTACCCGCGCCCTAACCCTAATGTCCATCACTTTCGCACACTTACCTTACCCGTACCCTAACCCCAACATCCGTCACACTCACACACTTACCTTAACCAGATCCGAAAAGTTCGCACCACAGTACAGAAAATGTCGAAGCCATGGAAGGAAACAGCCAGCTGAATTATTTCCCTAGAAAAGAATTCGAATTTCCGCGGCTTCGACATTTCTATTTTTTGAACTTCCCTGTTCGATCTTCCAAGATGCAGCATTTAGGACAGTTGATTAAATAACAGGAACCCATAGCAATAACCGACTCCGTGGTGTGGTATATTAAGATTTACCCATAGTTGGTTTTAATTAATCACTCGGGCTTCACCCTCATGATTAAACCACACCAACCATGGGTAAATCTTAATATACCACATCAACATTGCCAGTTATTACTTAATTGCTCTTCTCCTTTAAACTTGTTTTTAGCAGAGGGACAAGCCACCTTCACCCCTCCCTCTTTTGGGAACAAGCTCCCCACACTCCCATACATATATATAACAACTCCAAGACTGCCATTCCTCAGAGGAAATGAAATATTCTGAGAACACTGTCTCACTTAATATAGGTAAGTCTGGATTTTCAGTCTTTCAGTCTCCACTTTTCAGGACTCAGCAATCAGAGTCGTGACATTTCAAAAGGTTACCGATGTTCATGCATCTAATATATGCAATGACTGTATTTAAGGACATTAATTCATTATCACAACTCTTTCCCCATGTATGCAGAATAGGTGTATATCCTGTCACTGGTCTGTAATATGTTCAAAGCAGCTCCGCCATCAACAGGAAGATTCAGTCTAATGTGTAAATGTTGGCTGACAGTAAGCAATACATTCCTAAGGCATGCTTCCTCAAAACAACTAACATTTCTTTTAAGAGGTGGAATAAATTTATTTTTATGTATCAATTTACTCATGTATTCTTAATGTTTATCTTTTGAAGTTTGTAAAGTATTAAAAAGCGATGTAAGTGAATGAATTTATAAAACTCAGTCTTCATATTGTACCAGTTTCTTTAACCATAAGGAATTTTAAAACGACACAGGTCCTTTTTCAGCAGAGGCCTGAGGAGAAAAGCTCTACATACAAGATACAAATATCAGATAAAAAAGTGATCCAAGTTACAACATGAAAAGTATATGACAATAACAACATACAATGTACATAACAGTGATAACAAACCATCAGATGCAGTATGATGAAAACTGAGTGCAAATAAGATGCAATGTACTGCAATGATATAGACAGTGGGAAAGTAAAATCTAGTTGCGGAGTGGTGCAGGTCAGACAGCAATGCAGTTTGAAAGTTCTATATTTTGTGGTCAGGGATGGCCCTGTTGATGCATTTTAGGTAACAATACAGTATTTAGAATTATCTGTAAGGGATATGCTAAATGTGTGGCTTACAAAGAATGCTTCAGAGACATTGTACACTGGAAATTATTGGTATTTTTGATATATAGTACTGAAGAATGAACAGGAGTGGAGCAGTCAAAGTCTTGGAATACTGAGGTTAGTATTCATGGTAATTTAGTTAATGCAAGTGAGTTAAATAGCTTCAGAGATTATGGGTGAATTAATCAGGGGTGGTGCAGGAGCATAGCCATGTATCCACAAGATGAGATTTTAGCATTTGTTTAAACTTTGTCAAGGAAGTATGGGATACTATATTATGGGGCAGAGTGTTCCATTTTTTAGCTATGAAGCTGGAGCGGAGGGAATCACCAGCAGCATTTTTTTTTTTTTTGTTATTTATTTATGACTGTAACACCTGTAATAGTAATCTATTACTTGAATGGAGTGATTTATTGTTTGGTTGTGGAAGTTTTAAATTATGGAGTGCAGGGGATTTGTCAGGTTGGTGAAGGATTCCATGGGCAAAAATCAGTTGGTTATAGAGAAGGAGTCGAGGTAGTTCAAGCCATACACTCACACACACACACACACACACACACACACACACACACACACACACACACACACACACACACACACACACACACACACACACACACACACACACACACACACGCACTCACATAAATATATGTGTATATATATATATATATATATATATATATATATATATATATATATATATATATATATATATACATATACAAGTCTACTTTGCTTTATCAAAATTGCACATTTACGAAACCCAAACTGCAGAGACCACAAAACCGAAAGGGCAGTACAGCAAAACCAAGGACCAAAAATGGGGCTGGATCTTAAATATTGCTATTATAAACCTAGGTACCAAGCACACACAAACAATCACCACATCCAGGATCCTGTACAACTACAAGTGTAGTGTTTTTCTTTTACTGTGTAAAGTATTACTGGGTATGCATGTTAAGCAGCACTTGGAGCTTCCTGATGTAAATTGCGGTAAAGTGAGGATAAGGAAATCTACCCTTTTCCCCACTTTAGTGAGATCTTGGAATTGGTATATGCAATTTGCAGGGGATGTGGAAGGTGCAGCACCCACATGGGGGATGCAGAGGGGCTTGCCCCCCCTGAAAAATGTGTATGAAGATTAAAGTTTTTTAGTTTTAACTTTCGTTGAAGTGTGCTTCAGTACAGTAACGTTTTGCTGTACTGCACTTTTGGTCTCCACAATTTGTTTTTCAGTAATGTGAGAGTTTGATAAAGTAAAGCACACAGATTATAATATATACACACACACACACACACACACACACACACACACACACACACACACACACACACACACACACACACACACACACACACACACACACACACACACACACACACACACACACACACAATCTTTCCATCCACAACCCCTTTTTCCCATTTTGCACGTCATCTAGAGCTAAGCTTTAACATTGTGGAATGGCTAGCGGAATTCCAGCACTAATATTTAACTCCATCTTCCTCACCCTGACACTCATAACCCATAAAGTATTGCAGCCACGATGTACATCTAAAATATAACTGTCTGTTATTCAGTATTCATTAATATAGTTCCCTCTCCCCACACCAGACATTCTCCACTGCTACTTTATTACTGTTTAGTTATTACTTTTATATCTCTCTCCATTTTTAATCTCACTTATTAACCCCTGTGCCTTGCATGCATTTCTATGTTATGTGCCTGTTTTTCCTATGCTTCTTTGCTTATACTTATCCATCTCATTTCTTTACTTTATATCTTTCATTTATGATTTCTTTGTTGTTAGTGTTCACATACTGAACGATTTCCCTTTAAAATGTCCCTATCTTGTACCTTCTTGATATTGCCTGGGACTGACATTTAGCTGTTACCTTTTTAAGCTCCTAGAAAGCAATTATAGAATCCTATAACACCATCACACATCCCCTTTCATCTAAAGTTCAGGCGAATTGTGCTTGTCAACAGTGTCAATGAAATGATACAAGGATGGTCCCCTCAATCTGCTCCTTATAACATCCTAGTTGCTGCCAGGAGACACTAGCTCACTCGCATGCACAGCCCATACCTGTCAACTATCCAGATGTTTACAGAATATCCATGTTTTTAGCTAATATGTTTGGTCCATTACTCATGAAATTTGTAGTTTCTGGCAAATCACTGCAGATTGGATTCATTAAACACTGACAGACATTTGAGTTTCAGACCTAATATCCTTCAGAAAATATATGCTAATGAAAACTCTGCAACTCCTCTCAACTGTACAGATTTTTGCAGAATGTCCAGATTTTGGCCTCATATTTTTTGGTCTGTTATTTGTAAAATTGTGTTTTTTTTTTGACAAATCACTGGGATGAGTTAAGGAGTAAAGTCAATAAATAATGGCAATCATTTGAATTTCAGACTTAATATCCTTCAGAAAAATGTAACACAAATCCTGTTATTCTAGCAACTTTGTAAGTTTTAAAGAGCAGTACTTAAAATCTGTCCCTATTTTGGGGCCTTTATCTCCCATTTTGTCAGACTTTGCCCAAATTTCTTGCAGTAAGAGTTTGAGAGATATGAAACTGTTAGTCTAGTAACTTTCTAACTTTTTCAGAGCAATATTTTGGTCGTTTCTTCCCCGTTATTTGTGGCTTTCTGTTACATTTCTTCTGCCAAGAAGTCAGAGGTACTATGTATATAATTCTGCTTTAGCAAATGCATGCTAACCCTGTTATTCTAGCAATTTCCTAAGTTTATAAGAGCAATATTTAAGATCTGGTCCTATGTTTGGTCCTTTGTGCTCCCATTATTTGTGGCTCTGTCCATATTTGTTGTGCTAACAGGTTGAGAGGTTCAGAAACCTTGTCATTGCTGCTGCTACCCGGGAAATGTACTCGCTCGTCACAATCTCAACTTCCTATGTTTATAATAGCAATATTTAAGATCTGGCCCCATTTTTGGTCCTTGGTTCTCCCATTATTTGTGGCTGTCCATATTTATTGTGCTCGAGAGGTTCTAAAACCTCGTCACTGCGAAGGAACAGCACTCGCTCTTCACACAGTATCTCTCTTTCACACACACACACACACACACACACACACACACACACACACACACACACACACACACACACACACACACACAC
This sequence comes from Protopterus annectens, assembly GCF_019279795.1. NCBI lineage: Eukaryota > Metazoa > Chordata > Ceratodontiformes > Protopteridae > Protopterus > Protopterus annectens. The sequence continues at coordinate 728,324,206 of NC_056729.1, forward strand.
ACACACACACACACACACACACACACACACACACACACACACACTGCCTTCTGCATTTACACAGGCATTCACTCGTACATGCAGATAGCAACACATACACACACGTTTTAATGTTTTAGCTATTTTTTACACTCATCAAACAGCAAAACTGCTGCTTAGTGAGTGTAAAATATTAGCCCACTCGATTTCTCTCACTGTCATACACACATACAGACAAGCACACACACACACACACACACACACACACACACACACACACACACACACACACACACACACACACACGCTTTTCTCTCCTTCTTTTTTATTTTACACTCATTAAAACAGCTAAAGCACTACTTAGCAAGCATAAAAAAACTCTTTCAGGGACCCAATCCGGGAACGGCGGTTGAAGAACAGTCTCTCAGCGTTTCAGTTGTTTCTTTAGTTATTGATTGAGACAGAGCAAGTCTATTGCTTCCTGCCTCTAATTCTAGGCCTTTTAAATTGTATGAAAGTTACATATAGCACAGGTCAATGAGTAAATACCGGAAGTGGTCTGAAAATGAAAACAGCAATGACCAATAAATAAAATAATGTATCAGAACAATTTAATATCAGAAAATTTTCCTTTATTTTCTCTTGCAAAGGGTAGTATCATCACTGTTAAACATTAGTGAATTACTTTTTACTAACGTATATTTACTTTTCTTAAAACAAATGAGTAGGAAATGTGCCAGAACGAAATGAGCACTGTTGGTTTTAGCAGGGGAGTGAAAACAGACCCAGAAGTGTCAGAAAGGAATCTAGAAATGTCGAGAGTGGGATTGTTAGAACTTCGTGAGTGATGTCACAAAAAGGGAGGTGATTAGCTAAGTGAGTGACAGTTTTTCAGCTTCGGTCAGAGACAGAAATGGGATTTTAGAAACAAGATAGTGCCCCTTTAACACAGAAAACTAATGGCTTTCAGGGACATAATCTGAAATACAATATGTGCTGCTCAGGTCAGGTGATAGCTGTCATTTAATTTGGAGTTACAGTCTGAAAAATGATGTCTTCTTTATGTACTACCTCTGTTTATTTATTGGCATTTATTTACTTGGTTAGTCCAACTGGAGTTAAACAAACCTTTTCAGTGGAGGCCTAGGAAGAAAAGCTCCAGTAAAAAAATACAGTTTGCAATTAGTTATTATACTTAATAAATGTTAAAAACAATACATAGTCATCAAAGATAAAAGTGCAAAAGAAAGAAAGACATTTTATATACTACTGTAAAATACAAATTTAAAATAATGGAATGTAATGCCATTTTTAGATAATATCTTATGGGACTGAAATGATAGATCTATAATTATTTTAAAGGAGAACCACACCCACAGACTCAAAAAAACATGTTTATTTCATCATGGTTTGGTGTTTCCTACACTTTAACATCATTCAGGGACTATTTACAGGTTTTTAAATATTTGTATACATAATTTCTGAGTCTGACCACATGGGGTCTAGCATCTTGAAGTGATCCTGATTGTTTAGTCAGCCTCTAGGTACCCCACGAGGCAGTGCTTGTCGGTAAAAAAATTACATCATGCAGGCCTCTTTCTTCCTAAAGCTCCTGTCACTGCATTGATTTTACTGTTGTCTTGATGTCTTTCAGTCAGTTTTAAGTAACATTTCATGCCATTCAATGACTACTTAAAACACACAGTGCAAATGCCACAGAACAGACTTTCAAAGTGCTTTTTACTGCTGCTTCTTCTTAGAATAGCTAAATTGCAGTCTTTTGTGAAGCTTGAATTGTACTACTTCCACTCATCCCCATTCCCCTCCACACTTAACTTCCCTAGCTGTCAAAGTGCTAAGGGCAATTTGAGCTGTTACCTGCTGTGATTGACAGCTCACAGCAGGAGACTTGACTCATGTACTGTTTCCTTGTTCTAGCCTTTCATTTCTGTATGGGTAAGGGAAGGTCCAGGGTGCTATGACATCACAGCATGGATGGGTTTTAAGAACGGCCATGATGATGTCAGTTTGCGGAGGGAATTGGCCAGAAAACTACCTTTATTCATTGACTTTGATGACATCAATGAACTGGAGAGTACAGCAAGCTTTTTCAGGGAAGGATAAAAGTTTTTTTGAAAGCGAAACCACCACTGTACAGTAAGGTACTGTTCTAGTGGAGAGAAACAGTTGATTTAAAATATTTTAAATACAGTGTTGTTGTTTATTCATAGCAGGGACAGTAAATAGGGAGAAAAAGGACAGAGAAGTTGAGCATTTTATAATAGAATTCTGTTGTTGTCCTTTAAGTTACAAGGAAAATTAATGAGGAGTATAAAATATAAGGTGAAAAACAAAATAAATGTTCTTTATAGTACACAAACTACTGAAAAAATATTCTTTATAGTACACAAACTACTGAAAAAGCCGTGGTGGTACGGTGGTAGTGTTGTTACCTCACAGCAAGAGGTTCTCCCATTCGATTCATGGCTTGGCTTGGGAGTGCCTTCTGTGTGGAGTCTGCATGTCCTCCCCACAGTTGGGTAGCGTTTGAAAGACATGCGTGCGTAAATAGGTGTGCCTTCGTTGAAGGTTGGGTGTCGAGTTGGCACCTCGGCGTTTCATAAAAATCTACTGCCAATCATTAGTGGACCGGAGTTCCGCTGTGACGACCCCTTACCGGGAAAAAGCCAAAAGACAAACAACAACAACACAAACTAGTGAAAAACAGGTGAGATGCAGGTTGGTTGGCTGACAGCAGGAGAATAAAGGGTTCCAATTTATGTTTAGATGCATCATTAAAGTATTGGCCTGGGCAGCAAAGGGGTCAGTTCACCTGA
>NC_056729.1:728332021-728394521 GCF_019279795.1 Protopterus annectens
GTTTTTAAGAACAGGAATCTTAAACAGATCTTGTGTGACAAGAACTATGATAAGAAGAAGGTTCTTGAACAGCAAGCAGGCAAAATGGGTACGTATCCCTGTCAGTACTGTAAAACACCCCCTTTAATATCTAGAGTTCAGGAATTTGTGCATCCTATTGACCACAGGGTATTTAAACCTAAACTTCTGGCAAATTGCAATTCAGTGAATGTGTACCTGGCTAGGTGCCTGTGCTACACATCATTTTATGTTGAGAAGACCAACTGTAAACTTAGGGATAGGATCTTGAAACATCTATCAGCCATACGTTTGAGCAATACACATAATGCTCTCTTTCAACCTATGAAAGAACATCCAGGACACCACTTTACGTTTATGGTTTTACAACTGGTTAAGGTGAATGCCAGAGGGGGTGATTTTGTCATTCAGACTAAATATTGTGAGGTACAGTGGATTGTAAGGCGAGGTGCCTACAGAAGACCAGGACTCAATGGAGTGGTACTTTTAAAACCTCTTCTTAGGAGGCGTAGACCTGTGACTTAGATGAGTAGATCTTGATGCTCATTGGCTTATTGATTTTTAAATACTTTTAAAAAGGTTTTTGTTTGTTCTCTTGTATATGTCTGACCAAGTGTGCATCCTGAAAGCGCTTACATTTTGTATTAAAGTTTTATGTTTTTACTACACTCTGGTGGTCTGTGAAGTCTTTCTCGCTGTTCTTTTGTAAGGTTTTGCTTACATGGACCTTTAGTTCCTCTACTTGCAATTTTTGTTTCTTTGTGAAACATAAATTGGAACCCTTTCTTTTCCTACTGTCAGCCCACCAATGTGCATCTCAGCTATTTTTCAATAGCTCTCAAACTCTTTCGTCACAGTCAGAAACAAAGGGAAAATTATCAGTCAAAAATGCCCAGATCATGCTAATCTTTAAAATATTGCTAATATTAAAGTAGAAAACTGAGAGATTGGTAACTTGTACTAGAATGCATACTCCTATGAATATCATTTCTATAACACTATTAATGTGCTCTGGTTACTACAGCTTTACCATGAAATCAAAGTCTTATGAAGGACAGATTATAATTTAGAAGAATAACTGGGGATTTTTGGTTATACTGATTAAGAGATATTCAATACCATTTACTTCAGTGAAACTAGTAATTAATGCCTTTCGGCTATTCCCGGTTAGGGGTCGCCACAGAGGAACTCCGGTCCGCTAATGATTGGTAGTGGATTTTTACAGTGCCAAGTTGCCAGCCCGATGCCCAACCTCCAAAGAAAGCATACCCATTCATGCACGCACCTACCTGCATGTCTTTAAATGTCACTCGACCATGGGGAGGACATGCAGACTCCACACAGAAGGAGCTCCAGCTGAGAATCAAACGGGAGAACTTCTTGCTGTGAGGCAACAATGCTAACCGCTGCACCACCACGGCCTTATTTACTTAAGTGAAACTAAGCAACCAAAATTAGTCTTCTCAAAGGAAGGCTACATTTAATGACTGAGCTTCAATCACTTTATTGTAGGAGGCTGTTACACTTTGAATCTCCTACCTAATATAAACAGTTCAAATGATACTGAAGCATGCATGGTAAAGGCTATTATAAAAAGTGATCGTGTCAGAGTAGTGATGCAGTCCCCAGGAGACATACTCAGTGACATACTAAAATATGGTTCACTAAAATAAATGTGCGACCTCCTAAGAGTTGCAGTACTGAAAAATAAACAATGATCTTTACATTAAAAAAAGTGAAAACTGATACTTGCTATTACACTGTTAAAATGTTTTTGCAGAGAGCAGCACTCATGCTTCTCCTCCTGATGTGAAGGTTGCACCTGTGACACCTGTACTACACCTGTACTGATTGTATGTATTAACACAGAGGTTTGCTGCACTTCAATCTAGGGGAAATACTTGGAGGAATGTCATCCATACTCTTAGCATATATAGTTCTCACAATCTTTGTGTAATAGTCTTGTAATGCTGAGGATCATACTGCCATGGAATCGTTGTGAAAACACCACACAGACATACACATACAAAGACACACACACATACACACAAACACACATATATGCACAAACACACAGAAGAAAGCCCTTTCTCAAACACACTAATATACACAGACACACAGAGGAAAACCGTTTCCCATCAGTCTGCATACTGCAAACATAATTTTCCTTAAGACTGTATTTTTTTTATTTAATAAAACTATCTATGCATAATACGCCTGCAAAATCAGGGTCAACAATGAAAATCAGGGAAAGATGAGATCTGTGCTTAAAACTGTTATAGGTTCTGCTATAGGGAAGCTATATACATAGTAAGAACATGTAAAAATTATTATAGAAACAATTCAAAATGTGTGTCGCTATAAGAAGAATCATGATCCTTAACAAAGGAAAACCCCTCAGCTATGCATTGCCTTGGGTAACATTTCAGCATTTAGTTTCAGGAATATCATCATACCTCTCAACCTCTCAGTGCAAGAAATCTGGACAAAGCCAGAAATAATGAGGACAAAGGCCCATAAATAAGGAAAGATTTTAAATATTGCTCTTATAAACTTGGGAACTTGTTAAAATAACAGGATCTGAAGTAGTTGACTTCATTTGGTCATCAACCTGTGGGTATTCAGATCTGGATCAGATCCGAGATGGCCTGCTTCAACAGCTACTGATCTGAGCTCCAAGCCCCTCCCCTTACCAATAATACCCCTCAGTCTCCTTCCTTCCCACAGATCTCGTTTGCTGCTTTCCAAGCCAGCAGCATGGTCTTGATCTCCAAGTGAGTTAGTGGTCTTTGGGTAAGTGTTAGTTAGCTTCGGCTAATATTATTTTTCCTCTCTTACACCCGCGTCTACATTGTCGGTCAAAAAAATAAATAAATAAGATACTTTGTTAGTCTGTTGTATCCCCTTCTTATTCCCCTCAGTTAGACTAGTGTGTGCATGTGCGTGTTCTCTCAGGTTTTCCTTAGACATGGCTTATGTTTCAAAGCCTGTCTTCAGGAAATGCGCAGAGTGTGGCCATAAGGTGTCACCGGCCAATGGCCATACTCTGTGTGTTGTTTGTTTGGGTGTGCCTCACCTGTCTACAGCCTGCACTATTTGCACGGGATTTAATCCCAGAGCCCTCAAAGACAAGAGGGCTAAATTGATAATGAAAGGGCTCTTGCCAGCTTCAGGAATGGCTGTCTCTCCCTCGTCTTCAATGGTAGTGGCCGCTACCATCTCTTTGCCCTCTCAGGCCTCTGGGGCTCATATCCTCATCTCTAGGCCTTTGGATTCAGACAAAAGGCAGAAGGATAGGCCCAAAAAGTGGTCCCCTGACCGCTCGGGTCACTGGGGAACACTGGGGGCCTCCAGCCAAGACTAGAACTCCTCCAAGGCCCAGCACCCCATTCTCCGAGGTTTGCCCCGAGCCGATGGTGTCTAGGGCTCCTTTGAGAGTCTCCACTCACTGGCACTCCCAGCTGGTGTCAGTGGCTTCCTTGTCCCGGTCCACCTGCAGTCTTTCAGAGTCAGTGATGGACAGGATGATGAGGAGGTTTATCTGTACACAGATCCAGATGAGGGTTTTGCCAGCCCCTCTCCCTCTGGAATGGGAGGTTCTCAGCCCTTCTTTGCTCCCATTGCTCCTTCTTCAATCTGACCCTGGTTTTGGAGTCTTTGGATCCAAGAGCCCTTGGGTTTGGAGGGCCAGTGCCGATGGTACCTAGTACCTCGACTCCGGTCATGGCCTTGAGCATGGCAGATCCATTGGATCTGAGCTCTAGGAGCTGTAGCCTTGCCATCAGAGCTGAGAGGGTGCTGTTGACTCTGAGTCTGTCTGAGCACAGCCTTCCCCTCGTCATCGTGACTCCGTTGGACTCGGCTCCGACTCCCCCATTGGACCCAATGAGGATGGCTCCTTTGTTTGTTTCTGGGGATGCCCGCTTTCCTTCGGCCTTCAATGTGGTGGAGAGGGTCCTCTCGATGGGGTTGAGGCCTCTGACAATTTCATCTTTGGATTCTGTCCCAGCTCCCTCGGTTCTGGGTACGGCTCGACCATCCTGTCTTCACAGGGACATCCCGTGCTCGATTTTCCCCAAACAGCACCCATCAGAGAGAAACCCCCTGTTTACGAGTCTGCTCCGGAGAGTCCCACCGAAGACTTACCTCACAAACGGATGTGCAAAAAGAGGCACCTGGACTCCTCCCCAGAGTCCCTCATTGAGGACACTGATTTGGAGGAAGGGGAAGGCTTTCCCAGGTCACCCCCCCGACAATATCTCCTTCGGAGACATCATGGAACTCCTTCCCCAAAGGGGGGGGGTAGTGCTCCCCAAAGCCTTCCTCTGATGAGTCAGTATTCCTGAAGGCTTTTGGCATGGGCCCATCTACTTTCTGGGTGTCCCCTCCCATGGATCCTTTAGTGGACCTTATTACTACATGGGCATGGAAGGAACCGGACACTGTGAAGCCTATTCCAAAATTCCCAGATAAAATTTTGAGTCTCCCCTCTGACAGGACTAGCTAGAGTAAGGGGTCCCCAGTAGAAGCTATGGTGGTGGCACCCATCACCAAAAAAGAACTGGATCAGGAAAGTTCTATGGTTCATCCTCCCAACTGAGAGTCATTGGCGATGGACTATCTGGGGAAGCGAGTTTGCATGTCAGCTACCTTTTCCATAAGGGCGCTGAATTATTTGGCCCATGTTGTTTGACTTCAGTGGGACCTGGTGAAGGAGGTGGCTGAATCAACCATTGAGTCCATGTCACCGAAGAATAAACAGACTTTCTCCGTGCGGATGGTCACTCTGAATGCAGTATCAAACACATCCATGCACCTCCTTTCGCTTGCAACTGAAGGAGCAGCAAGGGTTGCCGGTTCTGGCATTGCCATGAGGTGACATGCCTGGCTCTGGCTGTGCCAATTTATGGAACCCTTCGAGGCATCATTTGCCAATGTCCCTTATGATGGTTCTTTCTTGTTTGGGAAGTCCATGTATGAGACACTTGTCCAGAGTGAGAAGAATGGGAAGATGCTGTTTGCCATTGGGATCCACTTCTCTAACCCTCAGAGATCCTTCTCAAGGAATCAGCAAGGGAAAAGAAGATGTGGTTCTGAAAATCTCAGTACTCTCAAGGCACTCCGGACTCGTCTTCCCCCGGAGGCAGATGGGCTTATGACAGATGCCAGCTCAGAGGCAGAGGAGGTCTGAGAAATTTCGGGTCTCGAGAACCTTTCTTGGGTGGGCCCATGCAGCAGCCCTGAGTGGTTGTCCAACTGCTTGTCTCTGGAGGCAGTCAGGGGTCATTTTTCATTACAGCTAATGGCATCGGAGTCCATGTCAACAGACCGTTGGGTTCTACAAATCATATTCAGAGGCTACTCCATTCCCTTCATGGTACCACTTCTTCCCCAAAACACCTCCCAGATGTTCAACCCATGCAAAGGGAGGTTGCAGCACTTGAAATAGAAAAGCTGCTAAGGAAGCAAGTCATCCAATCCATCCTCCCAGACCAGTCCAGATTGGGCATCTATTTCAGGTTCTTTTTAGTGTCAAAAGAGACGGGGGACCTAAGACCCATTCTGGATCTTTCAACCTTGAACCTGACAGTTGCCAAAGAAAAGTTCTGGATGGTCACCTTGCAATCCATTATGCCTTACCTGCAGGAGAACGACTGGATGTGCTTCATAGACATCCAGGACACGTACTATCACACAAAGATGCACAGACATTCCAGGAGGTTTCTCTGCTTCCATCTAGGGGTGAATCATTATCAGTTTAGAGCTCTCCCCTTTGGTCTCACCACAGCCCCCAGGGTGTTCCCCAAGTTTATGGCAGTAGTAGCAACTCACCTGAGGCTTCAGGGAATACAGATCTACCCATACCTTGATGATTGGCTCCTTACTGCCCCTAACAAGCATCTACTTTCTCTAGCAAAAGACTACTTTTTGAGGTTAACGAGTCTTCTGGGGATCACAGTCAACACAAACAAATCATCTGTGAACCCAGTCCATTGATGAATGGCTGGGTTTGTTCAACCTGACAAGATTTGGCCACTGGGGACTGTGCTATGCATTAGGAATCCCTTCTGTGGCAGACAACTGGTTATGTGGCCTTCTTATTCTGATACTCTGTTTTATTGTGTAGATAAAGATGATGGTAAGTGTAAGTAAGCTTGAAAAGATTCAGAGCTGTTTCAGGACAGGAATGTTAGAAGAGCAGATCCCAGCAACTGCCATTCCAAAGAGTTGTAAAAGCTAACGGTATTTACTCTACTTGATGTCCAAGAACACTAACACTGCTTGGCCCAGACACTGTAGCTGATGTTTCTTTATTAAATGTTAAATATAAATGGCTGATTGTTTCAGTTTCAGATGCAAATAACAGTAAATATTTATTGATTTTCAGTTCTGTCAAAATGTGGTACTATTCATGGTATAATTCCTCAAAACAAGTTAGCACAAAATATGCCTAAATTAATTATTTTGCGATCTATTTATGTATCTTTGTATGTGTCTCACTGTCGTACTCTGTGTTAAACACAGAATCAAGAAACAATCTTACTGAAATTATCACAAACTAGGCAGAGCAAACTTTCATGGTTCTGGACACTTTACCCATGCATATAGTTTGCTTTCATATAAAACAATACATGGCTTCCCAGGAGTTAAGCATCTATAAGTGTGTATGATGTAGTTGTGCAGGTTCTTTCTGTAAATTGTAATTCATTGTCTATATGTGTAACTTCTCTTTTTTTGTGGTTGTTGAGTCATACCAATCAAGAATATTAAGAGGTTGCTATATCTAGTATCGATAAGATTTTTTTTTTGTTTTGTGTTTAAGATCTTGTGAGAATGTAAGACACACATATCATTGCTTCAAAAAGTATCAGCACTGCTAATTTTAGACAACTATGTTGCACAGAATCTAAGTTTGGTGTATGTGGAAATATGCAAAAGTGTCATATTAAACAAAAGGTGAGAAAGGGTGATATATTAATATGTCTCCTCTGTACTTCCATGAGGAAGAAGAGTGCACCACAAAACACATTAACATAGTTCTGTATTTTCTGTATTTCAGTAAGGCTCTGGCCAGACATGAATAGTGATTTTAAGAAAACACGTCTTTCCCTTTATGATTCCATTGTGCTATTCTTATTAGGTCCCTGTCTGGACGCATTGTTGGAGGTGTATGGTGGTTCTTTACCTTGATCATAATCTCATCCTACACGGCCAACCTAGCTGCCTTTCTGACAGTCGAACGCATGGTGTCTCCCATTGAAAGTGCTGAAGATCTTGCAAAGCAAACAGAAATTGCTTATGGAACCCTGGATTCTGGCTCCACAAAAGAATTTTTTAGGGTGAGTTCTTCTTCTTGCTTTGTGTGCTTGTTTGTCAAAGTGCTTTAAAACATTTTAATGGAGAAAAAAAAGGCTGGAGAGTTTGTACAATGCATGGTTTCATATCACAACTTAACACTCATGGTAAACACATGCTGTTTACTTTTGCAGTTTAAATAGTATAATGTGAATTAAATAGGAGAAAACAATAAGAAAGTGAGAGAGCCAGTAAGGATTATGGTATGGGTGCATGTGTGTTTATAATCTTGTGTGTGCATGTGTGCTTTTGTGTTTGCTTGGGTCTGTTTTTGTGAGACAAATAGGAAGAAAACAGCACATGTAAAAAGAGAAAAAGTTAGAGTCTTAGTCACATTGGGCAAAAAATATTAAACTGGAAGCCATATTCTTGTCAAAATGAACAATAGCTATATATATTTCTCCATCACTAATGACCTGTGGCTCAAGATGCCGAGTATCAGAGTGCCTCCATAGAAAATCACTGTTGGTGAAATGCGCCAGTAGTGATGCGTGTTTGGGAGTAATTTCCTCCTTCTTCAAGTTGGTGTGGCCACTTGAGATGAAATATATAAACTTTTGGGGTTGGGGGGGCTTGTCCCCCAACATCTGGAGGAAAAGGGGCTTGCACCCCTGCAAAAACACTTAGATTTTGAGGATCCCGATCCTTGGTATGTTGAGCTTCGCTGACTCGTAGCAGAAGCCAAACATACATGTAAATAATATACAGATAGAAAGGTTAGCAGACTCAGGTAATATTATACACAAATAGTAACTTTATTTCCTGAACTATTCTGCATAGTTTTGAAAATGATTTATAGATGAATAACAGAAAATATAATTTCTGGCAAAATACTGATATATAAATCATTATAGAGAAGGAAAAAAAACACCTTTTCATATTTTAAATAGGTTACTTGGTGTCATATTTCTGAGTGATACTTTTTTATGACATTCAGACAAGACCATAAAATACCATGCAGAAAAATTAAACACATGAACAAATACTACAATGAAGTCAGTGAGGTTAAAACTAGACAGTTTAAGGAATGAGTCATACCTCTCAATCTCTTGGAGCAAAAAAATCTTGACAAAGTCTAAAATGATGGGACAAATAGGGACAGGTTTTAAATATTGCTCTTATAAACGTAGAAAGTTGATAGAATAGGTTTTGCATTAGCATGAATTTTCTGGAGGATGTGGACTCTTAAACTCAAATGTTTGTCATTATTTAATGACTTCAATCCTCAGCTATTTGCCAGAAAAGTACAGATTTTAGGAAGAACCCACCAAAAATATGAGGCAAAAATCTGGACATTCTGCGAAAATCTGTACAGTTGAGAGGTATGGAATGCATCCGTTGGCCATGATAGAGCTGATGATTGACAGACAGCAGGTGCAAATAAAAGACTAAAAAACAGCATGATTTTTGCTGGAAGTACAGACAATGCCTCAACTTAGCTAATGTAGTTTATTCCACTTATAAAATTATTGACATTCTTGTTAATTGTTAACCCATTTAGCAATTTTTGGACAGTTTAGATGTGGTAATAGAATTCTAGCTGTCAGGGATAAAAAGAAGTATAAGGAACAGTAGGAGGGTATTTGCATTTGTCACAGTATTATTAGCCTATACATACTACTCTCACTGTTACAGATTTTAGTGAATTCAGTAAACTATTCCAAGATGACATTGAAAATATTGTTTTTGCAGGAGTAAATTAAAAATCTTCTAAGTTAGTATTACGGTTCCAGTTTTTATGCACTTCCTAAACTGATTTAATCTAAAGAATGTCAGTATACTGATTATTTGAAGGCTGTATACTTGGAAGAGTTTGAAAGTTCTGGAATATGCTGTTGAAAGTGAAGGTGACAACACTGCTTGATTATATTACCGAGATAGCACTAAACGTAATCCCATGAGATTGAAGATATAGTTTTGAAGCATGATTTTGTATGATTAATGGTGGCTGTTAATAGTGGTCATTAAGACTGCTTGAGCCTGCTTGTTGAGACTTCAAGGTATAAGATTGTTTGGTGAGAATGCACTCCACAAATTCCTGGCATTTACTTGAATTCTATGTCATGCATTATTTTTCTGTATTTAATAATAAATTGAATTTACAGATCAAATGGGAAGCTATATATATATATATATATATATATATATATATATATATATATATATATATATATATTTATTTATTATGCTGCCTTTTACTAACATAGTAAGATGTGAAATGAGTACAGAAACAATTCAAAATATGCATACAAATAGACAATGCATTCAGTTCATACACCTTTTACCTTTTAGGCATGAACAGCACCAAAAAGGTAACTATCTTTAAACAGTAGGATTTTATTCCACTTAAGATTGCAACATTTTTGTTTGCAAATTTTAAGACAGATAAATACGGTTAAACTCCATATATCAAAATCCATGAACCATTGGATGATGTGCCAACATTTGTCATTAGATCTCCTCAGACTTTGTTCTGTTTGGAAACATTTTGAGACTTTATAACCCTCAAACAGCCCTGAATCCAGCAGAATTCTGATTGAAGGCAGTTGCTACACTACATTCCTACCTGCACTAATTACCTTTCTTTTTCTGTTGGAGATTGCAGCCCTCAACTGAGTATATTAGTCTTATTAGTCTCCAAGCAGTCCTCACAGTGAATCCGACTTCTTTTTTTTTTTCTCAAGTGATCTGGATTAAAAATAAATTTTAGTAAAAAGGCTGGAATACTATGAATAAAAGAACATTTTGAGTTATGTCACTCCTGTAAATGAATATTCACAGACATCAAGGCTTCATAGGTTCATAGATTCATAGGTTCATACTAAGCTATCTGCCCTAGGGCATTTATAAGCCTAGCCAGAGTGTGTTTGGCTTTCACCACCCATTTTAAATTAATTTTGCTATGCCCTTTTTCGAGGTTAGTATACTATGCCTCTGTCTAACAGTGACACAGAAGTGATACTGCTTGTTACAAAACTGTGTTAATATGTTAAAATTACATTTTTATGAAAAAAATCCACTTAATTAAGGATATATAGCATGGGAAGTATTACTGTAAACCCTGTTAAGAAATCTCCTAAAATAAGGCTCTGACACCCATACTTCAAGCTGAAAGGGTAGTAAGTCCCACGGATAGGATTAAGGCAGGGGATGTAATGCCTGCCAGAGGTGTTTAAATGAATCTAGTGAACCACTGGCAGTCTGTCTGTCTCTCTGCGGTTTAGTAGAGCTGTCAAGTTGGATATTGAGGAATAAAAAAAACTTTTAAACTCATCATTACCTGTTGCATTGTTGACATTTGGATTAACGAGGGGTGAAATACATCAGTGCTTTCTGGCTAAACCATCATCACTTGAAGCCAATGAAAATAAAAATCATAAGAGTGATTAAAGCACTTTAAAATTAAACAATTAAAGGAGAGTTTTGTTTTGCTTCTTCAATTAAAAACAGCTCATTACATTTAGGAAGTTTGTCACAACTGCTGTAAATTCAGTGCTAAATTAACTTCAAAACATTTATAGCAATCTGTTTTTAAAGCTGTGCATAGTACAGGATACATGTTATAGACAGCCCAAGCTGTTAAACTTGCACTGTTCATCTAGAGTTTGTCAGTGAGATTGGTATGTTGGCCAAGTAACTCACTGCCCTATGAAAAATGTTTGCTGATGTGAACGTTTGATGAATGGCCGTTCACCGATTTATATTTGATAAACAGCCATTCGCTGAAGTTAGTTTTTGATGAACTGATATAGACCTGATTAAAGTATGCATAACTACTGAATGATGCTTAATTTGCAAAAATGTTTCAGAGATGGTGGCAAGTCATTTTAACAACAGCAGCCACTTACTCCTTCAGTGGCAGCATGTTGTCTAAGAACAGACCCAGATCACACAACTATGAAACAAAATCCACCTTGTTTCTACCATAAAACACGTAGAGATGAGAATAGAGACATTAAAGTCTGTAAAGCTGCATGTGTAATCATAGCCTTTCTTAGAAATGGATTCAAATGACTGAAGTTCATCCATTCTCAGACTGGAGCTCAGGCAACTACAAGGCAGGCAAGCATAATCATACGTTCCTAAAAGAGTATAGGTAAAGCTGATTACTGAACATAATGCTGATGGCAGTGGAAATCTGTTCTGCTGCTCTGTTCAAATGTAATCTTGACAAATGAATGGGAAATCACAAATTCACCCCTGGATTAGCACCTATGTCCCTCTTGGATAGAGGCAACAAGTAAATGTCCCAATATATCAGTGATGGTGAACCCTTAGGGTTCGGCATGTCAAAAATTTTGAAAATGCCTGACTTGACTTTGCTTGTGTCACCCCCCCCCTCAAAAAAAATAATAAAATAAAAATAAATAAACAGCATGGCTCTCAATACAGCAGGGATAAATCTCAACAGAATCAGGCATAAATGTCGAAATAATACACACGGACAGTATTAAACTGCTAGTACAATTAATCTGAGACACTGACAGAAAAAATGAACATGAATTAATATACATTTTCTGAAATAAAATTTGTATATAAATCTAATTATTGTAATTATTAAGTGTAAAAAGTTGCCCATTTTAAGAGGGATTAAGTAGAACATTTGTGAGGAATGTAAAACAACACACTCCTAGAAATGCAGACTACTTGCCCTTTGCAGAAGTGTAATCTGCTTCTGGGTTATTCATACATAAAACACAAAGGCCAAATGACTACCATGGGGATGTAAGGTTAGGCTTCCTAAGATCCACAGTGATCGTAGCCTACTAAGTACTTGTGAGCCTATAAGGTACATCACAGTGAAGCTATATATGGAGTGAAAGCACTATAGCCAGAAAAGAGTGCTGCAGAAACTCCAAATATTGTAGATGGCTTAAGGAAGAATTCCCTTTTGAGACAGACTGCAGTGAATGCCAAAACAGTTAAGAAACAAACCACTGGAGGACTGTCAAAAAGAGATCACAGTGGAATATCATGTGCTTGACCAGGATACCATGTTATGTGATACCAAATCAGACAAGAGAGCAGGCAGGTTTAGGATGGATATAATCAGAGATCTCTCATACTGTGAGGCCAGCAGTGTATGTAATGGCATTCACAATGCTACCCCACGTTTTAGAACTTGACTAACAAGTGGATGTATGAAGAGAAACGTGACACTAATAGAAGGTACACTTTCTCAGTTACCTTGTCAGTAAATGGAAACTAGCCTCCATTAATGGCAATAAAAAACTAGTATTTATTTATTTATTTAAATTTTTAACCTGGTTAGGTCCAGTATGGGCTATCTGTAGAGAAGTGCTGATATGATAGTTATACTGACTATGAATAATTTAGCAAGGACAGCAGAACATGTCCCCTAATCTTTTTATCTTAATTATGGCAATTTGTAAAACATTGTTTGTAAGTATATTTGAATATGTTATACATTGAGATCTATGTCACCCCAACCCCATTAGTATGGGGCAACGTTGCTGTACTTCCCAGAAGAGCAAAAGGTGTTAAAGTGAAGACGAGATTGGTGGAAGTCACTTCCATAGTTCAGTTCTTGATTTAGATAGAGGGATGGAGACTAAATGGAGTCATATTGTGACTAATTTGAATGATGATAGCAATGCATCACCTTAGAGGGTTTGATGCAGTTTTTACTTCACAATCTAAAATAAGGATTAGCAGTGGTTGAGGATTAGATACAGAAACAGAGGGAAGAGATGTGAAAAAAGGCAGAAGAGAGGTAGACTGAGGTTATTTTTGAGTTCTCAGTCTCTGATTCACAGGTTCATTGTTCAGAGTTATATAATATGGCCTTCAGGACCTTTATAAGCCAAGCCATACAGTCCAAACCAATTTTGTCACTATGTATCACGGGTATTTATAAGGAGGGGGTATGTTAGGAATTTTCCAGAGATTATGGGGTCTGTTAGTTTGGGCATTAATGTCTGCCTCTGTCTGTTGGACCAATTTCACATCCATTGGTCAAGTTTAAGCTTAAATTGAGCTACGGATGGATTCTGCTTCACATGGATGGGGAACCTATTCAGTCTCTGATATGATCACCAGCCATTCAGCTGTCCAAACTTAGAGATTTATGGAAAAGCTCCAAAAGTGAAGTAATGTCAATATTGGAACATCTCTTTTTAGATCATGATAAAGATGATCATTTACTACAAGTGTGAGCATATAATGTAGCCATGGTTGAAGTTCTGGATTAATTTATTACACATTTATCTATTGTCAACTGGTGTTTACAAATGCTGGTCTGATCAAAAATCTTAAGAGTTTAGGAGAAAAAGAAGTTTAATACCAAAGCTGTACGTCGCATTTGACCAAATTTTAAATGGATGACCATCATTCAGTGCAGCTCTCAAATATCTCAGATAGGATGGCAGGGTTCATTGCTGAGATTTCTGTCATCTTCATGTGTCCTAGAATTCATAATTCATCTGTTGACTGTGGATGAATTAGCTTGTATAATATAATAAAAAGCCTTTTTGTCTTAGAACATAGGGCTGTTGCAAATTTCTTCGTTAGCAATATTATGCTAATTATGGCTGATTCTATCCTAAATGCTTCCACTAGTCTTATCAGTTTCAGTTTGAAGAAATGCAAACTCATCTATAGACATTTCTGGAATGTGGGAAAAAAACTAGTACAGCTAATGACAACTTGCGTAGGCATAGGGGACATGAAGATTTATCACAGAAGACACCCCAGCCAAAAACCAAACTGGGGAACTAAGTAAAATGAAGAAACAATGTTATCCTTTGTGCCCAGTATTTAAAGTGCAACCCACTACATGAGTGCAACATACAGAATTCCATGCTTCTTGATGGCATCAAGGTTGGAACTGAGATGGGCACAGAGTAAACAAAGGATAGTAGAGTAGGAGCAACCCACTTCCCCAGATTTCTACATTTCACTACACATTGCTACCTAATAGTTTCACACCAGTGTTGTATACTACCTTGCCACCCCACTTTCTATTACATGCTTCCATCATGAGCTCATATTGGTACCATACAATCCTGTGTTAAACTGTTCCCCTTTCACTTTTTGGGTGCAGTATAATTAGTATTGGGCATAGTGTAGTCTACTTTGTACCCTAGCATAAACATTTCTTAACAACCTGAAATGCACTGTGCACAGCTAAAACAAGAGCACACAGTACTGTGCTGCTGAATATGCTGCATTAAGTTAGCCATCCCTAGAGCACCTTGTGCAGTATTTAAAACCAGGATACACCACACTGTGCTGTTTTGCACCAAAGCTATGTCTCCACTACTAAAAAGTAGGGCTCAGTGTGCTGCATCGCTGTGCAACTTAAATATAAATCTCTACCACCCCTCCAAATGGAATGATTCGCTCTGAGACAATAGGATACAGAGTGCTGCCCTTCAGTGTATCCTAAGTATACTGCTTATAAATGCACTAGTATCTGTGCGGTAGCATTGTCGCCTTACAGTAAAATGCTGTCCGGTTCAATTCTCAGCTAGAGCGTCTTCTGCTTGGAGACATGCGTGAATGGGCGTACCTTCATTGAAGGCTGTGCATCAGGGCTGGTAACTCGGCATGTAAAAATCAACTACCAAACATTAGCGGACAGGAGTTCCGCTGTGGCAACCCCTAAACGGGAAAAGCTGAAAGACACAACATCTGTGGTGCAGCTTAATTGTACCACAGATCCTCCATCCACATGCCTGGAGAAGGACTAATGTAGTATCCCACCTTACTACGTACCAACTTTTGATACCAGTACTTGTGAACTTCAGAATGAGTCATACTCAACACATCTGTTTTGTATGCCATTTATCATAGTTCTCAGCATGCAGATCAGTATCTTAATCCCATATCTTTTGTTGTGGAGTTGAAGTTACTATCTCCACTGGTGATAATATGCAATGCAGATGGTAAATGAGTCCATTCCAGTGTTTTCATTTACATAACAGAATGAATCTTATTTTTTTCATGTTTCAGCCCCTTATAGTTTATACTAGTTTTAAGGAAAAAGCTATTATACCCTTGCATTATTTCTACATGCTTGATTTGACACTTAAATGTTCATATACTTTTACTTTAATTTATTACCTTTATTTCCTTGTGTCTTTGTGTGTGTATTTCTTCTTTTCTGGGCTTGTGGTTCCTTTGCTATCTGGAAGATCAAAAAGGTAAAAGTACCATCCCCACAGCATATGCTTAGATTTGTAGTCCAGCAGGTACCCTTCAGTGCAGCATGAGGGAGGGTGTCAAATGGCTAATTAGCAGTTTTTGGATGATACTTTAAATATAGGCCCCATCTGCCAAATTTCTAATGGCTTAGAGGCATGTTCAAATTCTCATGATGCTTGTTAATAAAGAAAAACTCTTTTATTAAAGGTCTTACTTCATAAAACTCATTTCATTTTACTGTCTTTTACTTCACTGTACATAGTTCCAAAAAATAGAAAAGAGAAAAAAGGTACAGTCAACCAGAAATATATCAATTAACTTTATTCTGTTGTATACAGTATTTTCTCCTAAAACATAATCCATAGTTTATTTATACTTACATACAATTTAAATACATTACCTAAACTCCAAGGTCATAAGTTTACATAGTAAGGGACATCTTTATTCAGCCTTTGGACAATCCAAACCTGAACCGCAGTAACTGGACCATGAAAATACTCTCTTAAAAAAATGACGTGCATTTAATCCACATTAATCACTTTCGTCTACATGTTCATAAATAACTAAATGAATATGCAGGGAGGACATAGAAGATTGTAAGATGCATCTAGAATTTTACATATGTTATGGATCATAATATCAGTATCTCAGTGTAGTGCCACTTGCAGAATATGTAAATATTGCATCTGTCTCCATTACCAAAATGGTCTACATAACATGCACCTATCTGTGAATATTTCTAGGGTTGTTTTCATGCCCTGTTCCTTAAACTGCTGACTCTCAGTACCAGTTGTATGACAGATGGGACAGATGTATCTATATCTATTTTAATTCAGTGTTGTATGCTAAACTAACAATTCAACAACTAGCATACTGTTCCTAGAAAACAAAGATATGATTTACTTTTTTTCAGTGTCTTCTGAACTCCCCCCTAAATGGAGCACCTTAACTAAAACACCCACATAGTCCTGTTTTTTAGCAACGTCCATGTATTACTTGAATGTGTTATTTGATATACATGCTGGCATATTCTTGCCTGTTTTTTTACTGTCCTATACAATTTCATATATCTATATTTATATATATATATATATATATATATATATATATATATATATATATATATACGTGTGTGTGTGTGTGTGTGTGTGTATGTGTGTATGCATATGTATGTATTCATATATAGATAACCTGCTAGTTAATGAGTTCTCACTGGATGACATTTCAGACTAGCCGATTTTATCTCATTGATTTGAAACTTGTGATCTGAAACTTGGTGAGGTGACTTTTCAATAGAAAATCACTGCCAAAGTGATTTGTATATGTAGATTGGCAGTGATTCACTGTGTGGGTGTTTTCTTTTCCACTGTACTTATGCAGACATGGAGGGTTTTATTTTTGTTTTTTTATAAGGGTTATGAGAGCAAACCTCTCACATAGTAGGTGCAAATGAGCTTACACCCCTACAAGAATTACTTTATATATATATATATATATATATATATATATATATATATATATATATATATATATGTGTATATACTTTTTTTTTTGACTGGTTAAAGCTTTAATCTGGTCAAGGCTTCAACTATAGTAACTCTTTTAACTTGAGGAGACATTGTGGCAGATGTATATAAATACATACATTTATATATATATATATATATATATATATATATATATATATATATATATATATATATATATATATATATCTTGGTCTACCTGAGAACACCAACAGACCAAAATGTCGCCAACGAGAACACCGACATCAGAAGACTGAACGGAAATATCCGACAGTTCGAAATCCCGATGCTGAAAACACCGACATGCAAAACGAGCGTGACTGTGTAAGTATGCAATAGTGATGGACTGTAGGATTAGGGTGGGGGTAAGGTAAGTGTGCAATAGTGACAGACTTTAGGGTTAGGGTGCGGGTAAGGTAAGTGTGCAATAGTGACGGACCTTAGGGTTAGAGTTTGGGTTAAGGTTAGTGCATAGATAGTTGTGTATGTAAGGTTTAGTGTAGGTTTGTAAGGTTTTTGGTGTGCTTTTGTTGTGTGTGTGTTGTGAGTCGGTGTTATGGTGTTCGGTTATGTGGACTGTCGGTATTGTGTGTTTTCGGTGTTTTGGTGTGCGCGTTTTGGCTGTCGGGTTTGTGATGTGTCGGTGTAGTGTAGGGGATCCATATATATATATATATATATATATATATATATATATATATATATATATATATATATATATATATCCTCTTGAACAGTATTATAGAAGTGCTCTGTCTCACATGATCTGTTAGTCTGTTCCAAAGATGGTGCATTCTCTGGGAGATAAATCTGTCCCTGCAGCATGTCCTATTTAAGTCACAATCCATATTTAAGTCCCTGGAATGGATGGCCCTAGACCCATTTGATTTACAGATATGCAGTAAGTTCATTAGGTTTGGGTCGTGGTTGCTCTGTAAGCCAGGCATAAGTCTCCCTTAAGAAGTCTATATAATACGGAGTATAGTGACAGGGATTTTAGTTGGTCCATGTAAGGCACATGCTGGAGGCCCTTGATCTTCTTTGTTAGAAACCTCTGAGGTCTCTGTCGTTGCTGTAGGTGCTTTATACGGTACATACCAAATGGGGCATTATACTCAATTATAGGCCGGATAAGTGCCGAGTATAGGGGGGGTTATAACTTCTTTTGCTGTCAAGACAATGCCTTCACTAATCAAGTGAGCTACATGAAAAGCTTTCCTTACAATGGTAGACATGTGGTGGTTGAAGTTAAGGTCATAATAAATCTGTGATTCCTAGTTCCTTACCACTTCATGGGTACTTAGGTTATTGATTTGATGGTGTGAATGGACATTATTTGTGCTGAAGGGAATGAGGATGCATTTCTTTGCATTCAGTTTGAGACCATGACTAATACACTAGTCATTGGTCTGTGTGAGACCATCCTGGAGTATACTGACACCATGTCAGGAGTATGCAGTTTACCCTTTTTTTTTTAGTAAAGTAAATGAGAAATATGCTGTATCACTTTATTTTATATTTTTCTTTTATGCCAAGTGTAGATTTGTTTGTTATGTTTTTTTATTAGGTGGGCTAGGGTTTTGAAGATTATGTATGGGTCTGCACTTTGCATGTATAATGCATAGTGTGCAAATCTTTATTTTAGTTTTTGTGTATGTCATGAATATGGCAGGTTTATGGAAATTTTAGAAGCCCAGACAAAGCATCAAGGATATAAGTAATCTTTGAAAACATGCTTGGATGGGGACAGGAGTAACAGAATACAGAAGCATCTACAAAATGTAAAGGTACATGCTTTTAATCACACATTTTATGTATGGTTATATCTATGTACTTATATTTATGTATAGCTATCTATATATCTATATCTATCTATATATAAAAATTGATCTAAAGTACATTTGATAAAAAAGTGTCACGTCTGATTTAAATCACACATGACTGAATCGTGTTTGATTAAAACTATGTAAGTCTGTACAAAATGGCTGCTGATATGGTTTTGAAGCATAGTGATTACAACTGAAATTAGTGTTGATCATTATTAGTGCCTTGCTAATGCCCATTGTTATGTTGTACTGCCATGTCTAGAAGTTTGTGTATGCACCCCAGTAGTGATTCACTGGGTGAGGAGTAAGCACTTTTCTCCATGGTTGTGTGACTCTGATGTTAGTAAATTTAAGCTGTAGGAATGGTGCAAGGGGCTTGCCCCTGCCACAAGAAAAGCTTTTAGAGATATATTTAGTGTATCTGGCTTTTTCAGTGAAATGTGTTTTTCTATTTTATAGTTCTGATGAAATGTGTTTTAGGTGAAAAGTACTTCAGCTCAAATGAACCTTAATCTTATGTGTATGTGTGTGCGTGCATGGGTAGCACAATGACGCAGCAGGTAGCATTGTTGTCTCATTGCAAGAGGTTCCCCAGTTTGATTCTCGGCTTGGGTGCCTTCTGTGTGGCATCTGTATGTCCACCCTGTCCTTGTGTGGGTTTCTTCTGGGTGCTCCGGTTTCCTCCCACATTCCAAAGACATGTAGTATGTGGAACGGATACTCTAAATCATTTATACGTGTGAGTGTGCATGCATGTGAGTGGTGTGGAAGAACTACCATGGCAGGGCTAGTCACCTGGTGGAGTAAAACTTCACTCTAGATGATTATCATTGTTGAAGTGACATCCCAAACCCATGTGCAAAAATGGGAAAAAAGGGGTTGAAAGGTTGGATAAATATATATATATATATATATATATATATATATATATATATATATATATATATATATATATATATATATATATATATGTGTGTGTGTGTGTGTGTGTGTGTATAAAAGAGAGAAAGAGAGAGAAAGAGATCTGTGTATCTATATAAATCACAGGGTCATAGGACCTTACTAGGCTAATGGCCCTAGGGCCCTTACAAGCCTAGCCAAATTCTACCCCTTATTTCCATGATCAGCACCTATTGCCCTCTCCAAGTGGGATACAGGTTGAAACCCTGGGGTGAATTTACAGTCACCCATCCAGTCGTCCAGATTGCATTTGAAGGGGGCCAATGAGGTGCTCTGTTTGACATGAACAGGAAGTCTGTTCCAAAGGTGTGGTAACCTCTGGGAGACAAATCTGTCCCTCCAGCAGGTTTTATTAATGTTACATATCAGGTTAAGGTCTTTAGAGTGAGTAACCCATGTTCCATTTCAATTTCAGATATTAAGCATTCCTGGTAATGCAGGGTCAGAGATTGCCTTTTATGCAAGGCAGAGATCACCTCTGAGTAATCTGTATGAAAAAGAATAAAGTGACAGTGACTTCAAACGATCCCCATAGGACAGATGGTGAAGACCTTGAATTTTCCTTGTAAGAAACCTTTGTGGTTTCTCCAATTGGTGCAGGTGCTTAGAAAGGTAGATACCAAAAGGGGTGATGTATTCAATTATTGACCTGATGAGGGAAGGGTACAGGGAGGTTATAACATCTTTTTTTCCTGGAAGCAATGCCCTTAAGTATGAGATGAGGAATATGGAATGCCTTTCTTATCACTGTGGAGACATGGTGGTCAAAGGTAAAGTTGCTATCAACTTGTGTGCCCAGGTCTCCCACCATAGAGTGCGTACGTAAGGTTTTGCTATTGATGTGGTAGTTAGCAGGAACTTTGCTTTTACTGAAAAGAATGATAGTACATTTTTTTGCATTAAATTTAAGACTATGACTTTGGCACCAGTTATTTGTTTGTGTAAGACCCTCTTGTAGGATGTTGACATCCTTCTTAGATTCTTTGACCACTCCCAGTTTGCAGTAATCAGCAAGCTTTGTCATCCACAGACCTTTAATTTTTGCTTGTACTTCAGAGAAATAGATTCCAAACAGTAAAGGTCTCAGGACTGATCCCTATAGAACATCACTGGCTACAGGTCTGCTGTTGAAGGGGGATTCTCCTATTTTGACTATATGAGTTCTGTCAGTAAGCCAGTTAGCGACCCATCTAATGATATAAGAGTTGATGCTTAGTTGGGTGAGTTTGTCAAGGATGCTTGAGTGGGGGTAGTGTTAAATGCCTTTGCCAAGTCCAGATAGGCTGTATAGACATATTTCCCCTCATCCAGGGCCTTGGTGACTGTCTCAAAGATGTTCACCAGGTTTAGCAGGCATGATCTCCCTTTGCCAAATCCAAACTGAATAGGGTCAAATGTTTAGAGATTACCTATATCTTTGTTGATAATGTCCATGATGATTTGCTCCATGGCCTTGCAGATAAGGCTAGTCAGGCTAATAGGCCTATAGTTCCCAGGGTCAGTGGAAGCATCACCTTTGTGCAAGGGAATAATGGTGGCTGTTTCCATTCAGCTGGTACAAAGCCGGTGCTTAGACTATGATTGAAAATAGTACCCACAGCCTCAGCCTGGGATGTTATCAGGTCCCATAGATCTGTGTTTTGGCCTTAGACAGGGTATTTACGATCTGCTCTTTAGAGATACAAGGTAGGGGGTAGGTGGTAGGGATGTCATGTGGTATGTGTGGCAGGGATGGGGGAGTGAAGTTTTCACAGAACCTGTCAGCCACTAGGTTAGCTATGCCCACAGGCTCAGTATATGTGATATCATTAAGTACCAGCTCTGCACAACTCTGGGTCTTTCCTTTTAGATTTGGATATTTATGTGTGTGTGTATGTGTGTGTGTGTGTGTGTGTGTGTGTGTGTGTGTGTGTGTGTGTATATATATATATATATATATATATATATATATATATATATATATGTATATACATATATGTATATATAGAGAGAGAGATAAAGAGAGAAATATACACAGATATAGATATATAGAGAGAATATATATGGTTTACATCCCAGTAATCGACCTTCATTTTGTTGACACACTTTGGTCAGCAAAACAGATGATTGACAATTCTGCGAGATTACACAATCCTTAGGGTTGGGGAATATATCCTTTCCCCAAGAATTGTCCGATTATAGGGTTAGAATAAATAATTGCTAGCTGGTTTGGAGGGTGCAGAACAGCTTTCTCCTTAAAAAACACTGTTGTAAAATTCGTTTATCAATGTTTATATGTCGACGTTAATGTCATCAAGGTTTCCTTGATTTGACGGTTGCCACTATACATGTGTGTGTGTGTGTGTGTGTGTGTGTGTGTGTGTGTGTGTGTGTGTGTGTGTGTGTGTGTGTGTGTGTGTGTGTGTGTGTGTGTGCATGGAAAGAAAAGCTAGATACATCTTGCTGATCTTTTCTCCAAATTACTACATTTTATTGCAAAGAATATGTTCAATGAATCGTTTACAATTCTTTCTGAACAATCACCACAGGGAATTTGTTGGCCTTATTACATGTCTTGGTGGTAGTTGCCAAGGAAGAGGTGAACATGATACAGGACAATAAAATTCAAATGCCAGTGGTAGTTTTCTGTTGACAAACACTCCTGATGAAGTTTATATGTGTGTACACCATTTGTGATTCTTTTTTTTTGGGTGGGGGAGGGACTTTTCCCTCCTTTATGCTTTTGCATCCACAGGTTGAGATATATATATATATATATATATATATATATATATATATATATATATATATATATATATATATATATATATATATATATATATATATATATATATATATATATATATATGTGTGTGTGTGTATAAAGCCTGCTGGGCTGCAGGAGCTTGCCCCCAGATTAAAGGGTGCAGAAGGATTTGCCCAATGCGAAAGAATTTGATGGTTTATTTGTTTAGTCTTTTGTGTTTCGGGCATTCGGTTTTGGCTTTTCAGATCATTGGATTTTAGGCTTAGTAGTGGAGCCTTATCTGATGCTATATAAAATTTCAAAAATGTACTAAAAAATGCCATTTCAAAATTTTGTAATCATTTAAACACCAGCAGACAATTTTATTTGATAGCTTTTTATCAGCATAATGAATAAATAAAAATAATCAGTTCTACCCTGGTCTTTGCTATTGTACCCCACTGTTAATTTAATGAATATTACTTAATTTTGACTATGGCTTCTAACTGAGTTTTATTGAATTTTACCATTGTTTGCATTTAGCATCAATACAGTTTGCCTAGACCGTTTAAATGATATTTATTGGGTTTTATCATTGTGTTTTGTATTCAGCTTCAAAGCATTCATAGCCAGATCACCTGACTGTTTTTTTTTCATGATTTCTAATATTTTCCAATCAAGAGTAATATCACATAAAAAATGTTATTACAAATTATATTAACTTACTGGATTTTGTACACAATGCCTAGTTGTTAGGTGAGCTGTTGCTGCTTATTGAAAGAAATCTTGGAAGGGATGATTTCCATTATCTTTAAGAAATTACATCCCTGGTTTTCGTCGTTATACATTTGTTTCATATGAACGAAATTTATGCTGCTTGCTCTTCTCATGTTGTAAAAAACTGTGATTTTCTAATATCAAAAAATAAAGTTAATGTTGCTAAAAAAGAAAAAAAATGAATTGGAGAAACTACTTAGAATACATTTTTGTATGAGAAAAGCTTTTACTAATAATACTGGTAAAGTGCTGATGTAAGATGCTTTATAATTTGTGCCATACACAGGTGGGGCGATTCAGAAAGGTACCTTGACATGTACACCTGCTTGTACACATCATCGTGCCTATTTGCTATTCAGCAACTGCCGTACCATGGTGCTGCAAGGTGTTCTCGCACAAAAACATACAGTACCATGTAGGGTGTCCCTGTACTGTAGCCATGCTAAATTCTAATGAGGTAGTCCAGAGGACAGGCACATGCTAATTAGCCAGGTGTTCTCTCCCCCAGGAAGGCATTTCCACACTGAATGATTCAAGAAATTGCTTGGCTGTGTATATCAGCACAGCCATTCTCACCACATTGCACTATTGAACATGGCCAAAAGGCTTAGCTCAGCTACCTTCTGAATCCATGGTATGGAGATCGGGGATGGAGAGCACCACCTAGACTCCAGGGATACATTCACCCCAAATGCCTTAATGTCACTGACCTCAGTATGGTGATCAGGGGTTGGGGGAAACATTAGACACCAGGGATTGCTGCAAATGTATGTGCCTTAATGGCAAAGGCATCAGTACAGGGATTGGGGCTGAGGGAAAAACAAACACTAGGGATTATTCTAAATTAAAGTGCCATAAAGGCACTGGCATTAGTACTGGAACTAGGGGGTGGGAACACTAGATACCAGAGGTTAAATGTAAGTATCATAATGGCACTCACAGCAGTATAGTAATCCTGGGTGGAGTGAGCCACTAGTCCCCAGTGAAACAGTAATGTTAAGTGCTGTAATGACACTGACATCACTATGGAGAATGGAGGGGAGGAGACACACTCATCACCAGGGCAGTGTCATAACAGCACTTCAGATATGACAGTGAAAGGGAGATGAGGGGAGGCACTAGCCTCTGGAGCATAATAGATAAGTACTGTAAGTACTGGTACTTCAGCTATTACGGGGAATGGGGATTTGGGGAAAACACTAGATACTAGGGATTCTACGCAGGTGCTATAACAGCACATACACAATCATGGTGATCGAAGATGGGAGAAAACCACTGAAGGGAGACAAGTCAGGGGGACAGGTGTACCTGTGTATGTGTGTGTGCGTGTGTGTGTGTGTGTGTGTGTGTGTGTGTGTGTGTGTGTGTGTGTGTGTGTGTGTGACTGTGGATAGAATGCCACTCCTACATGAGCAGCAGTTTACTACTGTGGTATACAGATCAGCAATAATCTGCATGTCATGGAAGTAACTGTG
This sequence comes from Protopterus annectens, assembly GCF_019279795.1. Taxonomy (NCBI): domain Eukaryota; kingdom Metazoa; phylum Chordata; order Ceratodontiformes; family Protopteridae; genus Protopterus; species Protopterus annectens. Next base: position 728,356,851 of record NC_056729.1, read on the forward strand.
ATTCAGAGACTTGCAAATTAGCTGATAATGGGGTCTTACCTTGTCATGACTAACATGTCTCTGAATCACAGATTAGCTTGTCACGGGAGCAGGGCCTTTTTACAGGTTATGCTAGGTCCTGAATGAATCTTCAGGAGTTGTCTTTCCCATGAACCTTATAGTTCTACTTTATGTTTATTCGATACCATGATGCAAGATATATAATATAGTGCTGCATTTTTGTGTTGCAATGTTAAATTGCAAATATGAAAATGAGGCACAGTTCCACTTCCACAGTTGAGCCCATTCACATATCAAGATTATTTTCGAATGATGGCTGACTTCTTCTGATTGCGAAGGGAAGCTTATTTCATAGCCTTGAGACACTGTGTAATATATTTGTCTCTATTTTTTTATTATTGATGTTTATTTTTAGCATTAGATTCCTTGGTCAAGTGCCATTAAGAGTCTTCTCATGAATTCACACAGAGTACTGGTCAGACAGATGGGAATAACATTTTTTCAAGGTCATGTGATCCCCACCACCACCAGCACAACCTTTGTGAAGTAGTTCCACTACAGCCTTTCTCTGTAAGTCAGGGATGTATCTGTATTCTAAAGTGATTGACAGGGCTTTATCTGTCTTTTCCTTGATTCTTTTTAGAAAGTCACAGGTATTCTGCTTGGTCCCATGGAACTTGAGCTTTTAATTTTACTTGTTACACTAGTTACCAATTGATAGAATGTATCTGGAACAACAGATCATGTATAAATATCTGGGAATAGATGAGGGATCAGTAACACAAACGAAAAAAAATGAGAGCAAAGCTTATAGCTATGTAAGGGATGTTTCACCCATTTCAGTGTAGTACTTTGCCTTATTTATTTGGTTATTGTGAAGTTTACATAATTTGTTTTTACAAGAACACTTGCTGTATGTAGAAGGATAGGTACTTCCTTGTTTTCTCATAACATGTTACATTAACAATTTTTTTGAAATTCAGTTTGCGGATGAAATAAAGAATACCTTATTATTGTTGTTGACCTATGAGTCTAAGATGAGTTCATAGTTAGATAAAAAAATATATGAAAATTAAACTGTTTCTGTGAAAGAGCAAAATTAAAGAAATGCTGTGTTGGTCCACTAACAGAATACACAAAGACACTGGGACACAGGTGATTTAATGACATTTATAGGATCAGTGTAGGTTTTGCAGTTTATCAAGCTTCTGAGCTGGCATGAAACCTTCAGCAGGAGTTATTAAGTTACTGATGTTCAATACAGTGCTTAAATATCCACTTGTGCTTAGGAAAGGAAGTCTCAGAGGAATAGCCATTGCTGCGTTTTTTCCACACTATTTTTGAAGCTTTCTTTTTTAGCCATTTGGAAATAAATGATGTACTTCTGATCCTGATCTTTCTAAATTTTTCCTTTGGTTTTGATACTTTCTGTCAGTACCTGTTTTTATTCCCTTCTTGGTTGCTTTCCATGCACACTCCTTTTCAAAGTGCATCTTTAAGCCTGAACAAGGCTATTATCTTAGACTTGCTTTCTCCATCTTTCTGGGTCTGACAAAAGGCAACATATGTATGCAGTTCCACGAATGCCGACTATTACATTTGCTCACCATCCAGGAGCCCCATACCTCCTTCAGACTGAGGGGTAAATAATCTTGTTATGTACTTGTTTTTATAAATTACTTGGTAAGCATGGAGCAGTTTTTCTTGTTTTCATGTCCAATTGATGTAACACTTTTCTGAACCAGGTAATCATGCCAAAGTTGTAAGTCAGAAGAAGAGCAAGATGATTTATAAGCTATAATTTATTCCTAGATGTGAAGTTAGTTTTTGGCATTAATTTTAGTCTTCTGAAATATTTGTTACTAAGATTTTCCCTTTTTCATGTTGCATTACTGATTCTTCAGCTCTTCCCAGATACTTACTTATACATGACCTGTTTTTCCACATCATTTCTATCACATTCTTATCCCACAGTGATATTTTATTGATGCATCCATTTTCTGTCATAAATGTTGAATTTGTATTAAGGCCAAATGTCTATCATCTGAAAAGGTATGCTGATATGTGAGTGTCCTTTGATAAACTATATTTCTTCACCACGAAACAGTGACAGCATGCAGCACATTTATGGTTTCCCTTCAGCTACCTCCTTCTGTAGTTCTCATTGAGAAAGCTCTCATAATTATATGGCAAATTTAGGGTATATAAGTTAGAGGAGTCTATGCCATCATACGTTGAGCTATTGTAAAACATATAGTGTATGATAACTCACCAAGGAAGGCTATATGATAGTTCATTTCAGTCATGAAAAAAATCAGTGAAATATCTCATCATATCAGCTAGGTACGTGGCACATGTTACCTCAAAGGGAGGAAAGATATTTTGCATGAATTATAAAGATACCATCCAATTTATTCCATATTTATTAGTGCTCTGAGGCCAGACTATACTGATGTAATAATGTTCACAATATGGCCATACTGATAGTGACGTGGGAGTTAACGTAGACAGCACATGGCACACATATTGATATGTTATATTGCACTTCACTCACTATTATAATAAATGCAACCTCTCATTTTGAAGAAAATAGCCTGAATATCACGTGTTAGACCTGCTTTGCTTTATCTTCTGAAGCAATATGACCTTTGCTCATGACCTTGTAATGCAAATCTCCAATAGCGTTTGCTGAAGGCTGGAGTTTATGGCATCACTGAATAGCCCACTGAAACTTAAACATGTTCCTGCTTTTCTTCTGCCATGTTTTTCAGCTTATAAATATAGCACGATAGTTAATATAATGACAGCAGCTGATTCACTGGAGATGCTGTTCATCGCTGCCCCCACATTTCCATTCCTGTAGAAATATCAGTACAAAAACAGACATGTTCTTTTTTCAGTGGCCATGTTCTGTGTTGCCAAGTTGATAATGGCAGCAATTGCTACATCAGGAAAATAAGGAAGACTTAATATGAAAACTAACACGCTGATTTGAGGAAACAATTTTTATACATTACCAGTATCCTCAATCACTAAAAAGACTTGTAAAACAACAAATAGGCAAACCAAATCCACTTTCTATTAATTGTTAGATAAAAATGACAGCCGTGGCCATTGCTGTTAAGTGGAAGCTAAACTGCAGCACTGAAAAGCAATTAATATTTTTATTATTAGACATATTATATATATGAATAACAAAAGACAGTTCTGGCACATAATTTCATGATTTCTGTTTGATAGAACTTAGCAACACAAAGTTTACAGGCACAATTAAACAAAATACTTCTAGTAACACTATAAATAAACTTTTGCGCTCCTCTGATGATTTCAAAGAAAAAGTGCTTGTTATCTGCAATTTCTGTATGTAAGCCATTAGAATTATAGAATATTATCTAATTAAGGGTTGAACACCTGTTCTTTGACATTCTGTCTCTTAGTTTCTTTAGCAGATTGATAGTGAAAGGAAAAATAAGGACATCTTCAAAGAGTATAGCTAGAATGAGTTATGGTAATATAAAATCTGCCCCTTCTTTTAATTGCTACATGTTGATTAGGGAAAAAGCAAGTCTCCTGAGTCCTGTATGTATGTCAATGGGAGAGATACTGATTACAGGAGTAGCCAAGAACGTCATTAGAATGTGAGATGCTCATAAATGCCAAGCTGCTTTTCTAATGAGTACAGTACACAAATGATGTGGTGTATGTAGGTGTGCATCTTTGCAGCAGGCATTTCATTTGAGTGTTAAATATATGGTTCCATGGTTATTCTGCATTGTAATGAAGCATGCTTACTTTGCAGAGAAGGTCTGATTACATCTCTTGTAATTACACATATTTTTCTCATTAAATGAGCTTACCCATTTCAATCACTCACAACTGCCAACACTAGAAACACAGCCTACATAATGTCTTAAAGCTATAGGTCGCAGCATTCCTTATAGTCCAGTTGTTGAGTGCCAGTGATTCTGACAAACGTGCATTGCAGCTTTCTGCGCTCTAGTTATAAGACAAGGTCCTCGGGATGCTCCTATAACATTTGTCATCTTTACATGTTTGTATGTATCCTGAATGCATATGTTTGTGGCACTGAAACACGTCGTCATACAAACCTTTATTTTCTTTCTGGACACTTCCATTTCTGAATATTGAAATCTGGGGCAGAGCTCTTCCTCTGGATGTTATCAAAAGATTTTAGAAATCTGTTTGTTTTGATAACTGAGGAGGTGGGATGGTCAAAGGACATTTCTTGCAGCCATAGCCCAAGCACAGAGGCTATTTTCAACATTTGCAGTTATATAGACGGTCAGTGTAGGGCATCTGTTTGAGGCCAGTAATCCTCTTTGTGAGATACTTCTGTGGCCTTTCCAGCTGCTGCAGATGTCTTGTGAAGTACATTCCAAAAGGGGAATTGTACTCTATAATGGGTCTAATGAGTGCCGAGTAGAGGGGAACAATGACCTCTTTTTTACTGGATGAGAACCCTTTTGTGATGACGTGTGCCACATTTAAGGATTTCCTGACTACTGATGCGATGTGATTATCAAAGGAGAGACTACTGACCACTTGGGTCCCAAGGTCTCTTATCACACATTTGGCGTTAAGTAGACTGCAGTTTATGTGGTAGTTCATGGGTACAGAGATTTTACCAAAGGGGATGACAATGCACTTTTTGGCATTGAGCTTGAGACCATGCCTCTGACACCAGGCATCTGTCTCAGTGAGGCCCTTCTGTAGGCTGTCCACATCATTTGGGGACTGGACTATGGCTCCTAGTTTGCAGTCATCTGCAAACTTCATTAACTAGAGGCCTTCTGTGTTAGCCTGTACTTCAGAAAAGTAGATATCAAACAGGAGAGGTCCCAGGAGTGAACCTTGTGGTACTCCACTTGCCACTGGTTTGAAGTCAGATTTGGAGTTTGCAACTTTTACAGTGTGGGTTCTGTCAGTGAGTCAGCTGGCAACCCATGTTTGATATAGGGACTAATACCTAGTTTAGTGAGTTTAGCTATAATTCCAAAATGGGGGATGGTATCGAAAGCCTTGGCGAGATCAAGATAGGCTGTGTGAACCACCTTACCCTCATCTATGGCTTTGGTGACTGCCTCAAAGAAGTCGATCAGGTTCAGAAGGCATGATCTGCCTTTCAAAAACCCAAACTGTGTGGGGTCCAGAGTTTGGAGGTTACCAGTGTCTTTGTTTGAGTTCCATGATGATACGTTCCATGGCCTTGAAGACCAGGCTCATCAGGCTAATAGGGCAATAGTTCCCGGGATCAGTGGTGGCTCCCCCTTTGTGGAATGGGATAACTGTTGCTGTGTGCCATTCAGTGGGCACAAAGCCTGATGTGAGACTACGATTGAACATGGTGCTTAGGTGGGGAGCCAGTTCGTTCTGAAGTTCCATTAAAATGCAGTCTGGGATGTTGTCCGGTCACATGGATGCTGTGTTTTTGGTTTTAGAGAGTGCAGCTTTTACCTGCATAGATGTGATTACAGGGACTCTGCATTCTTCCTGTATAGATATGGGCCCTTTAGGGGGGTGGGGGGGGTAAAGTTAGCACTGAACCTATTTGTCAGGATGTTGGCAATATAAGTTGGTTCTGTAATTTTTGTGCCGTTGTGCTGTAACTCAGAGCAGATCTGGGTGTTGCCATTGAAATTCTTGACATAGCTTTAGAATGCTTTGTAGTTGCCATTCAAATCAGTGGTGATTTTGTTTTCATAGCTAGCTTTTGAGGATCTTATAAGGAATCTCAGCTTCTTACTGACGCTGACCAGGGAGCTCCCCCACTCATGGGATTTTACTCTCTTTTGCATCAGTGTCTTCCTTCTGTTATAGAGTTTGTTTATGACAGTGGACCACCAGATTGGCTTCCTTTTTTTGGAGGATAGTGCCTTGGTTTTGTTTGGGATAGCACGGTCCATGCACTCATGTAAGTGCTTATAGAGTGCATTTGTGTAAGATTCAGCAGTCATAACAGTATTTTCAATCTGCATGGGTGTCATGAAGTTCGCCACTTCTGTCTTAAGAAGCATGAAGTTAGCTTTGGAGAAATTTTTTACCATGGTTTCCTTAATGGTGGGTGGGGGTGGGATTTGGATATCTAGGGTGATTAGCTTATGGTCGGATCTGACCAACGAGGAGTTGACTTCAGGTGTGGAATACCAGTCACTCATGTTGGTAATGACTAGGTCTAGGATATTGTTGCCCCTGGTGGGGGTGTGGATAAGTTGATCCAGGGCATTGGAATTTATGAATTCCAGAAAGCGTTGAGCAAAGGAGTTGGTACATGAGTAGTTTTCCCAGTTAATGGTGGGGTAGTTGAAAACACCCATTACTAGGTTGTTTGGTTGAACCCTAATATTTTCCAGTGTATCAAAAAAAGAGGAGAGGGAATCCTGGGGCATGGTGGGGGATCTGTAGCAAGCTTCAATTTGGATTGCAGTTTTGCCCAGAGTTAGTTGCACTTGGATAACCTCGGCTGGGTTATGCTGCACAACTAGCCTGGAGGTGTTGATATCCTTAATGAATATAGACACACCTCCGCTTTTGGTGTTCTGGTCCAGGTTAGATGGCCGAAAAGTGTGATATGAATTATAGCCTGGTAATGCAGGGGTGCTCTCTAGAGCCTTGAACCAGGTCTCAGTTACTGCACAGATATCGATGTTCTCCATTTTAAGGAGTGCCTCGAGTGAGTGCATTTTGAGATTTAGACTTCTAGCATTGAGTAGCATTACCCTCAGTTTTTGCTTGCCTGTTCCTGTTAAGATGGTGAATTTGTCATTTGAACCTTGCCTAAAAAAAGGCACTATAGGGGCGGCAAGACCCTTAGCCAGTATCCGGAATCCCAGGGGCTATAGGTGCAAGCCATCTCTGGCAAAGCATCGTGGTCTGTCGACCATGTCATCCCAGGCAGACAGATACTGGATCCCTTTAGAATGACACCAGAAGCACATTCCTACTGTGGATAAATTGTCCATATGCACACACCCTGCTGCGGTGTGTTGTATTATACTACGATCAGTAATGTATTACACTACGATCAGTAATGTATTACACTACGATCAGTAATGTCATGGTATAATTACTGTTCAGTGACTATTTCATCCCTATGTGGTGAGTATGAGTGACCAAAGGCATCCTTGCTCATTTGAATTACCATGACAACCTGTATGTAAGTACATCCGTAAAATGTAGTCAGCACCACTACTGTTAACGGCTGACAGAACTGTGTATAGTAGTAGAGAATCAAATTGAATGATCGCCACTAAATGTGTCCTTGTGGATGCCTGTTTTTTCGTCTTTTCTTTTTAATGTGTACATTTTATTTACCATTTGTTTTACCTCTTTATACATTTTTGCCTTTCCATCACTTATTATTTCAGTGTGCATTTGATGCTGTCTGTCTGACTTTTTTAGGTCTTTACCACAAGTTGTGAAGCTGGGCAAATGTTTTCATGCTATATGCAGACTGATAGGAGAATCTCTGCCAGATCTTTTAATTCATCAAAGTGTGAAACTTCACTTTTTGATCTTCACTGTGATACTTCATGGCTTGATGATTTGGCATATTCATCCCTTTTTAGTAATATTTATTTAGAATATTTTATACAGTCAAAAAAGTTTGTTACATGGGGACTGTTTACTGACAGTTCCTATACTCATTTTGGCTAATATCATACTAGAAGTTTTTCTTAAACTCTGCTGATACCAGGTGCTTCAGCAGTTAAATGTCAGACAAGATACTGTCTGCACTGAGTCATTCAAACCTGACATATAACCTGAGTTTATCAGAATGCCAACTGTTTGTTTATTGATGGTAACTGTGTTAGTTAACACCTTTCTGACAGAGCTGTAGCTTGGTCATATAGCATCTGGTGCCATTTTCCAGTCTGACACCCCTCAACTCTATGTTGAGGAACAAACACAAAAAAGGTCCATTCTCCAGTCTGGTACTGCTCACCTAAGGAGCGAGCCAAGTCTGTTCTCACAGATCTGTGCTACTTAACTTACAAGAGCAAAAAAAAAAAGTCTTCTCCTGTCTTTAAACTATAGCAAACCACTTACTTACAAATGTGACAAGTGACTTACTACACGTGTTAGAGAAAGTACATTATCAGATTTCATTTCAAAATACCAATAGTGTGGTAAATCACATAGCGAGCATAGAAGCAGTATCAGTATTAAGAAACTAAATGCCAGTACTGAGGATTGCGCCCCATCACATCTTGTACCTGGGATGGCTACCACCTTCTGCCCACCCTACCTATGCTTCTGCTTTTTGTCAGAGGCTTACTTGTTCAAGAATCTGTTAAAAGAAGACAGGCTTAGTTGTAGAATAGTTTTACAGGGCATCATTTCTTATAAAAAGCCTCAAATAGCTAATGTATTTTAGGTGAGAAAACTCAAAGCTTTTGAATGGAGATCATGGGACATTGAGGATCGGGGAATTTACCTTTTTCCCCACTGTAGTGTGATCTCAGAGTTAGTATATATAATATGCAGGGGAGGTAGGGGTGTTTGCCCCCTGCAAAAACATAGAAAAAAGGTAGCTTTGTTGTTTTCAGAAAGTTGATCATATGGTCTCGACCATATGAATTTCGACTTCATGAAGACGAGCTTCTTAATGATATATATATATATATATATATATATATATATATATATATATATATATATATGTGTGTGTGTGTGTGTGTGTGTGTGTGTATGTGTGTGTGTGTGTGTGTGTGTGTGTGTGTGTATATATATATATATATATATATATATATATATATATATATATATATATATATATATTTATATCATAGCTCTCAACTTCGTAGAAATCTGGAGAAAATATTAATAATGGGGGGACAAAGGCCACAAAGTAGGGACAATTTTTAAATATTGTTCTTATGCTAGAATAACAGGTTTTATATTAGCATGAATCTTCTGAAGGGTAAGAAGTCTGAAACTCAAATGCCGATCGATGAGGTAAAAATCTGGACATTTTATATATATGTATACAATTCCATTTTTCTGCATGCCTGGTTGTATAAATGTATTAGTTTCTGTAACAGATTTCTGTCTGGATAACAGCTGAATGTATAGAGCTGCAGGCATAGACATGGTCATCCCACTGCTGATTATCTTGTTTGTGTGAGAAGGCAGTGAGCTTTTTACCTGTCTTACTCATGTCTGCAGCTGAATGTTCAGTAATACCATGTAGTAATGAAGAGAAACTGCAGGGGAAAGGTGAAGATCAACAGGAAGTGTTGCTCATATACATGCATCGAGAGATTGTGGGCAATTGTGAGCAGAAAGCAGCGCAAGGAGAAGTCATGTGGGAGCCTTAAATGGCCGTTATGCAGGTGTGCTGATCTATTTATTGACCAAATTAAGGGTGGAAATGGGAATATAGGAAAGTGATGAAACAGGAGAAGGAAGATGGGAGGTAGAATATAAGGTAAAAACTGTGGTAAGGAGCAGGATGGAGGTCGGGAAGGTGGGGTAAAATTTTTTTGTGGATTGGAGCCCCATTTCATATATATGAAGAGAAGGTAGCTTGAATAAGGATGTAAGTGCAAAGTAAGAGGGTAAGGATAGGTAGAAGAGGCACACAAACAAACATAGAAGACAGAGAAGGCACATAGAGATGGTACTGACACAATGATGAGGGACGACTACAATGGAGAAACATACATGAGACAAACAAAGACAAACAATGGTGATGCAGAGGATTGGACAACAAACAGAGGTGGGCATAGACAGGGATGGATAAGTGCTGTCCCTGTCTGCTACAACCCAGTGGGAGCTTATGTGCAATTTTGGACTCCTTTACTACAGGACACTGACTCAGATGGAGGAGCTAGTGGAGGGGGAGGTGGTATGCAACTCAATGAGCTGTTGGAGGGGGTTGTCAAGATGGCTGATGTTGGCATCAGCTTCTGGTCAATAAGCTCCACCATGATGTCTATGAGCTTCTTGGGACTGATAAAGCTTTCACCTCCATTTACACAGCCACTGGCAATATCCACAGCACCAACGTTCAATGCAGGACTGGCTGGTGTTTCTACATGCCATTGCTGTTACAGGTGTAGAGGTGATTGCTATAGCCTGGGCCATAGTTGTTGTGGTTGGTGGTAGTTGTGCTTCCTGTGGGAGGCCGGCAGGCATTGCTGGAGGGATGGATGCAGGTCTAGTTGCTGCTGCATATAATTGTAAAATAAATGGAGAGAAACAAAATAATAGTTGTTTCTAATGTTTTTATTCGACTTTTACTCCTTTTTCTTACTGAAACCTTTTCTGTAAACTTAATGAGGCACTGGACCTCTGTTAAAAAGGGGCTTTGTGTTGAGTCCGATTATCCTGGTAAACAAATGCTAATAAATAAATAAGTACATAAAATAAATGCAGGTACTATAGAGGATAGTGAAGAAGAGATTAGGGAGAGAAAAGTACAGATGGAGTGAAACAATGCAGCTCATATCTGTGTTTACTATGATAACTTTACAGGTACTTTAGTTGAAAAAGCAACAGACACCTACACAAAATGTCCAGTGTGGCACAATATAAAGCTGAGGACAATTCCACCCTCAGCCTTCATCACATGCAATCTAATGTGTTGAGATACTTGTACAATCTGACTGAAGTCTGCAAGCAAATGTACACAGTAATGGCATTAGGCAAAGTATAGTGATAAATAGGATGTGCAAGAGAAATGTATACATAAAATGAAAAAATGCACCTTATAAGTACATTTCCATTACAACATTGTAGGTACTTTATTCACAAGTAACATAAACACCCATCACAAATCAGCATTGATGACATAACAGAAAACTCGGTGGAGAATCAAGCTTGTTGCCATCTTCATATGAAATTTAAGAGGCAAAACCTTAGCACGTTGAGCTGTTTGTACAATCCCACTGATGACTGCAGCTTCAGACAAACTATATTGAGAAAGAGGTTGTAGGTACTGTACCCAAACGTATAACAAAGACCCTTCTCAAACTAGCTGTGATGGCACCATAGATAACCATCTGGGGAATCAAACCCATTGCCAGCATCACTTTCAGACTGAAAGGCAAAGCCTTAACATGTTGAGCAACATTTACAATTTCATCAAAGCCTCCATGCACAGAGTGACAGAAATGACATCAAACGGTTATACTAATAAATTTGAACTGTGGAACTTAGCAGAGAAGTGCCATGACTGGAGAAAACCTATATTGTGTGAGACAACAACTATGCAAGCTGAACAGATTGTCAGCATTTCAGTCTGTGCTGTATGAAGCTGAAGCAGGTGTACTCTGGTGCTCTCTGTGGTGCTTTATCCTCTTCCTTTGCAGCTGTGCAATCTCTGCAATAGCTTTTCTGGTGATGAAGAAAGAGATTAACAGCAGCATGTAAGATATGTGGATGGCACAGACTAGCAGACTGTATGTGTAGGTTGGGCTGGGGTTAGTTACAGTACATGTGAGGTGCTGCAACTTTAACCTCATCCTTCCACCAGCCAGCACATTCACAATGGCATTGCCACATGTCACTGTAATGGTGACGACATTTATACCTGTGCAAGTGATGCCAGTTGCATTTATCACTACCTGTGCCAAAGCATTCCAGGCCTCAGTCTTGTACCAAGGACCTTCTTAGCCCTCCTCTAATAGTCTGTGGCTATAGTCGTTATCAGGTAAATGCAGGAAGAGTTTTGACTCCTCCACACAGAGGTAACATGCCAGGAAAGATATGGCACTAAAGGAAGCACTCCTTTCTCCATTCTTAGAGAACATATTGATGCAGAAGCATAGCGGGCTCTTCTAACACCTAGAGCAATTTTTTGAGAAAAAAAGGTCCTTCTCTGAAACTCTGACAAGATACCCACTTTCTCAGTTCTTCAATAGAAGAGCAAAGAGGCAAAAAAATATATATATATCTGGCACTTATGCATAGGAATAGAATTGTCAGGTCCTAAAGTATTCCATCTGTGCTCCTTGACATTGTGCTAATGTAAGGGCTAGGAGTATTTAATTAAAAGAAATGGTTCTGACAGTCATGCCACCTGACATCTTGTGCTCAAGACAGCAGCCCCCTTCTCTCCACCTTAGCAATGCTTCTGTATCTATGTGCTGACATGTCAAAGAGTAAAATGGCAGATTCCCTCCCGTCCACATCTATACTTGGGAGTGCCAGCTGGAATATAGCATGGGGCAGCTCATTTGTATGACCCATGGCAGGACAGTTCAATATATGTACTGTATGACAATATTTGAACATTGCATTGTGATGTGTGAAGCATGGCAGCCATGCCTCTGCTTATGTGCTATGAGTAAAGCATGTGTCACAGTGATTCCATTTCCATTAGGTCACATATGGAGTTGCATACCTGCTAACCCTTGGGGTGACTCATGCATGAGCAATGCTGCCCGCAGGTGTTAGATGTATGCATGACACTGTGCAGAATTCCTCACAAAAAATAGTCTGTCAAGGTGATGCAGAAACTGAGCAATTTAGAAAAAGTAATGAGTTAAGCAAGAATTTGCACAATAACCACATCCAGATGCACACATATGCATGCTATAAGCACAGGGGAGTATAGGTTCATAGGTTTATAGGTAGGTACTAGGCTATCTGCCCGAAGGCATTTATAAGCCTAGCCAGAATGTGTTGGCTTTCGCCGCCCCCTTAGATTAGTTCCCTGTGCCTCTGTCCAGCAGAGCCACTGAAGTGATCCCCGGGGTAAACTTTCTGTTTCCCATCCACTCGTCAAGGTTTTTCTTGAAGAGTGCTAGCAAGGAGCTCTGCCTTATGTAGATTGGAATCTTGTTCCAAAGCATGGGAAGTCTCTGGGACAGGAATCTATCCCTCCAGCATGTCCTATTTATTGTTGTGGTGAGGATTAGATCCCTAGAGCGTGTGGCTTGAGAGGATAAGGTTTTCTTTAGGTGGAGCATGTCCATCAATTCTGGGTTGGACACGGCCTTGTATGTCAGGCAGAGATCACCTCTGAGCAGACAGTATGCAACCAAGTACAGCTGGAGTTTCTTCAGTCGAGCTGCATAGGGCATCTGTTTGAGGCCAGTGATCCTCTTGGTGAGGTACTTCTGTGGTCTTTCCGGTTGTTGCAAGTGTCATGTAAGGTACATCCCAAATGGGGCGTTGTACTCTATGATGTTTCTAATGAGTGATGAGTAGAGGGGCACAATGACCTCTTTTCATCTGGATGCAAACCCTTTTGTGATTAGGTGGGCCACATAGAAGGATTTTCTAACCACTTTGGCAATGTGATTATCAAAGGAGAGATTACTATCTACTTGGGTCCCCAGATCCCTTATTACATTTTCTGTATTTACGGGACTACCACCTATGTGGTAGTTTGTGGGTACTTTGTTATTTCCAAAGGGAATAACTATGCACTTTTTGGCATTTAGCTTGAGGCCATGATTTTGACACCAGGTATCCATCTCAGTGAGACCCTTTTGGAGGATGTCTGTGTCAGCCGGTGAGTCAATTATAGCCCCTAGTTTGCAGTCATCTGTGAACTTGGTCAGCCAAAGTCCTCCTGTGATTGTCTGTACTTCTGAGAAGTATATGCCGAACAGGAGGGGTCCTAGAACTGAGCCCTGGGGAACGCCACTTGTAACCCATTTAGAGTCAGACCTAGCTCCCGCAACTCTCACCATGTGTGTTCTGTCCGTGAGCCAATTGGCAACCCATCTTGTGACATAGGGGTTTATGTTCAGGCTGGTGAGCTTGTCTATAATACCAGAATGGGGAATGGTGTTGAAAGCCTTTGCGAGGTCTAGGTAGGCTGTGTGTACCACCTTTCCCTCGTCTATAGCCTTGGTAAATGTCTCAAAGAAGTCCACCAGGTTTAGGAGGCATGATCTGCCCTTAACAAAGCCAAACTGGGTAGGGTCCAGTGTTTGGAGGTTCCCAGTGTCTCTGTTAATGAGTTCCATGATGATGTGCTCCATAGCCTTGCAGACCTAGCTAGTCAGGCTTATAGGGTGATAGTTCCCAGGGACTGTTGTGGCTTCACCTTTGTGGAGTGGAATAACCATTGCTGTGCACCACTCTATGGGTATGTAGCCTGTGGAGAGGCTGAGTTTGAACAGTGTGTTTAGGTAAGGGGTTAGTTCATCTTTGAGCTCATATAGGATGCAGCCTGGGACACCATCTGGTCCCATTGATGCTGTGTTTTTGGCTTTGGAGAGGGCTATTTTAACCTGAATGTCTGTGATTTCAGGGGCTCTACATTCTTCTGGTATGGTTATGGGCCCTTTTGGGGGTGAGAGGGGGGGTGAAGTTTGCACTGAACCTGTCTGCCTGGATGTTGGCAATATCAGTTGGTTCAGTGTAATTTGTGCCTTTCTGCACTAACTCAGAGCAGATCTGAGCATTGCCACTTTTATTCTTGACATAGCTAAAGAATGCCTTGTGGTTATCTTTGGAGTCCTTGGCAAGTTTTCTTTCAAAGCTCGCCTTGGATGATTTTATGAGGGATCATAGTTTCTTGTTGATACTGATAAGGGATGTCTTCCCTTCTTGGGATTTTACTCTTTTCTGTTCTAGTGTACTAGACTCCCTTTGTGCTATGGAAGAATTCGTAGAGCACCAATGTCTCAAACCCCAATAGGTGCATCTTAAAAGGTACTTTATCCTAGCTTCTGCAAGGTAAGTTAGTTTTTCAGCTTCACCTTTTAAACTATAGGAACTGTGTTAGTTAAATACATAATGAACTAACTTTGACATTAGTTTTACAGGTTATTACATGAGTGGAGTGAGAGATGAACAAAAACAGAAAGGCAATTGTTATGTTGAAGAATGGGAAACATACCCATCATCAGTAAAAATAATAGAGCACATGTGAATGCATTCAAGTGAGCCTTGTACCATAATTTTCTGTAAAATCATTTGCTGGTTCTATAGTTTATAGATTTACCGCATATGCAAAAGTCTTTTTAATATTTTGGTGAAACAATTGTGTCACCTTGAGAAGTGGAATGTTAAGCCTGCCATAGCATGGCAGAGATTTGGTCAATAATATTCTTCTTCTTTCGGCTTTTCCCGGTTAGGGGTCACCACAGTGGATCACCTGTCTGCTCATGATTGGCAGTTGAGTTTTACAGTGTCGAGTTGCCAGCCCGGCGCCCAACCTTCCACAGAAGGCACACACACACACAAGCACTCACACCTAGAGCCAATTTAGAGTGTCCAGTCCACCTACTGCATGTCTTTGGGATGTGGGAGGAAACCGGAGCACCTGGAGAAACCCACATGACCACAGGGAGGACATGCAGACTCCGCACAGAACGCACCCCGGCTGAGGATCGAACCGGAGAGCCTCTTGCTGTGAGGCAACAATGCTAACCAGTGCACCACCATGGCCACCCTATATGGTCAATAATATTAAGTGGTTGAAATTAGGTAAACTGTCTGGACAAATAAATGTGTGTGTGACAAAGGGGTTTTAGTCAGCAAACTTAAAAAAACTGGTAACTGTGTTGAGAAAGCTACCAACAAAAGAAAGTTCTCTGAGGTGTTACTCCAGGCCGTCCATATCCATGGCTGACAGCTGTTTGGGAAGGACACTGTTGACCAGGCCTAGAGGTAACATTCCAGGAAATATATGGCTTACATTACTGGTATTGGTGGCCAGGACTATCATTATAACATGGTTCACCACGGGGTCACTGACATCATTTGTAGTGCAGAAAAGAAGCTGTCCACTTGGCATGAAAAGACAAGTTGATGGGTATTGGTCCATTAGTTCAGCCACTTCTGATGGAAATGGAGGAACTTCTGCCCTCTATCAGAGGCAGTGATACATCCACATGGTCCCACTATGTGGTGCTTGACATTGGTATAGAGTTTTACTGTGCCCCAAGAGTATCTACTAGAGATGCCCCATGTAGGTAGAAATCCTAATCTGTAACAATAGTCAATTAATCTGTAACAATAGCCATAATTCCTCTTGGCCCATTACTGTTTGGTTTTAAAATAGTACTGTTTATACACCTGACTTTTATATATGCTTCTGGTGGTGGGTCATACTACACAGTGTATTGTGTTTTGCTGTGTTAACAGGTGATTCTCTACCCAGGATCACCACTGTTGAATTGTCACCATCTGACACTGAATGATTTGCAGTGGGTGGGGTGTGACCTGGCACAGTCAGGGAGTACAGTGTGTGTCTTGGATACAACACAGAGAGGAGAAGATAGTGGGGACACTACCAGTCAAGAAGGTGTGGTACCCATACTGGACAAGTGTCATGATTTACTCATAACTCCCCTTGGGTGAGAGGGTACACACAGGGTGGAGGGTACTGGGGAATGACAATGACATGTGTACTGGCTTCCCCCTTAAATTGCTGTGTCAGTTACTGCAACCCAGTCTATGTGCAACCATGGAAGCACAGACTTATGCCACCACAGTCATGCCAGAGTTAGAAAGGCTGATGCAGGGTGTGAAATTTTCCTTTGGGAGTACATGCCCTGTATTTATGATTGTTTTGTGAGACTAAATCATATATTTGGATGTGACACATCCTCTCAGGCTCAGCTGCCATACATGAGGCACCATCTATGAAGTTCTTCCACCTCTGCTTCCATGGATGGTGGCCATCATGGCTATGGATGTCATAGGCCATGGTCATGCAAAGCAAGCACTTCTGCAGCTACATCTGGAGAGGATGCCCCAGGGGTTGTAGCTGTCCCAATAGTGGCACATCTAGTAAATTACATCATTCACAGTCTCAAAGAATATTAACATGTAGCCAGGGCCCATGGTTTGACCAGTGCAACTCCTGGTAGAGCCAGGTCTCATTGATGGGTTCATGTCCTGCATGCTCAGTCTTCCACTCCTCATGCCCTGGACCTGACCTGCAAATTGATCTACAGTGCAGCAACTACTGCTGATGCTGTGTGCCAAGAAACACACACGCACATCATGACAGCCTGTAGTGCATCACACACACACACACACACACACACACACACACACACACACACACACACACACACACACACACACACACACACACACACACACACACACACACACACACACACGAACACATCCAGTGACACTGGCCCTTCACAATGTATTTTACATTAATGATCCCCACCCCCACACACAAGTACAGTCTTGTTTCTAATTGTCCTAATCACCCACACATGATCCCTCTCCCACCTGTGCAGATGAGGAGAACTGTACCCTGCTTGTACATTGTTACTTGGGTTGCCTGTGTCTGATGCATGGTGTGTACAGTCTGTGCATGGGTAAACATAGCCAGGTGTCGGTTTTGTGTGCATCAGTTTTACTGTAGTGTATCTACTTTACTATGGACTGAAGCTATGTGCAGAATGCTGCCTCTTCGCTAGTGCCATGGCAGTATGCCAGACTCCATCTATGGTCATCCCCTGCTGCTGGCTCCTCCAATGACTCCTCATGTGGATTAGCTTCCAACATCTGTTGTCCTGGTGGCTGCTCTTTCTTTAGCTACCCCATCCCCGCTGTAACTGCCTTCTGAGTATGATGTTGTGTAATACAACACATACTGAAAACATTTTTGCACATGTTTCACAATCATCCTGCAGGGCACCACTGGATGAATCTGGACAGAGGAAGCATGCCTTCAGCAGCCCTAGCACATGTACCACAATGATCAGGGTTTGTAGTAGGCTGTAGTTGTACCTCTGGTCTTCTTCATTCTGTTGATTTCTGATAGGTATCATTTACCAGAGTTCCAGGGCATATCTGGCATCACAAATAAGATGCTTCAGGGGAAGTCACCCCTGTCAAGCCACTGGTGCAATGTCACAGGTTTGCCATATGTGTATCTCGTGATAATTTCCTGGGTGGTCTGCAGATACATTGTGGATAATACCTTGTGCATCACTGACAACCTAGCAGTTGATGAGTGATACTCTTTGTGGTTCACATACCTTCTTCCTAGTTTCCCCAGGTGGGGGGGGCATTATTTCAGTGTGGGTGTAATCTATGACCCCCAGTACCTCAGGAAATTGGCTACATAATAGAATTCCTGCAGGGTGTTCCCTCTTTCCTTTATGGTATGTGTGAACCACCTATGCTCCCCCACATGCATAAGTATGGTGAAGAGAAAGTGATGGAGAACTCCTGAGGCAGATGCCAGAGATAATCCCACCATGTCCCAGTATATCACTGAAAGGTACCTGTAGCTACTATATGTAAAGCTGCACATACTTTGGTATCCACTGGAACAGGTATTCGTTACATCCCACAATGTTACAGATAAGGCTAACCGATGTCTGCAGTGCCTTGCATGGTGTCCCTAACCTGCACATTACCAGTCCACAATGTCAGTGTCATTCAGCCCATGAAATGTGAAGCTTAGTCAAATGGCATGTCATTGTTGCAGATGACAACATTCAGCATCATGGCTCGGATAAGAACATTATTGAATACAGTGAACCCCTATCATTATTTTTTCACAAATCCTTTGCATGAACATGTAGAAATGGCTGTGTTCATTTACATGAGTGTTGCCGTTCCACTCTGCTGCGTTTATACGATTATGAATCTCTTCCCCATCTTGAGTTGTCTCAACATGCACAGCGCCACTCACTTTAACATTGCTGCTCATTATCATTTGAATATATGGCCATTAGCATATACCCCACACACCATTGTCATAGGGCCACCGTCTGCAAAATCTCTCACCATAATGCTGCAAAGTTTTCAGAATCCCAGCTTGTGTCTGCAATTGTTTCTTAGATCTGTGAGCTCTCACCGAGAGAAGAGTTTATGTGTATGTCACTGCTGTTTACATGTGTTTTTAGAAACTGATTTCTCATTTGTGTGATTGTGATATAAGATTTTTAGTGTCTTTTTTACAATCTCTGAGCTCCAAAATAGATGACAAGTTAAACCATGTTAGATATTGCCATTGATTTCAATATAAATACTGCAGACTTGTAATGAGAAAGAAAGAAACAAAAAATGGATGGCACTGTCATAAGCATGATATTCAGTAATATAACACTTTACTGTTCAAGATACTGACAGACATGGATAAACCTCAGAATGTATGGAGAAGACCTCCGGCTTGAATAATTTGCTGAAAGCTGTGGGAGTAAGCAATAATCTGTTTCCGTAAAATTGCACTATGAAGTGCTGTTTGAAGTTATAGCATAACTAAAAGCCGAATGCTTAAAATATTTAACGCTGAGATAAGAAAAGTATAGGCAAACTGACATCCCACATCCCAAAGCATATTAACAGGGAAAATAAATATAAAGATGAAATCTATTCAGAGAAACCGAACTAGATAGTCCACTAGCTGGAAGGCATTTCCATTTTAATGAAGTTAACGAAGGAACAGTTTCCAGTGGGAAGGTGCAAACATATTAGGACATTACAAAACAATTAACTGGTATGTCTGTTAATGCCTTGTACCCTTCTCAGTCTTAAAAAAAAATTCTGGTGCTTTAAGAGTATCTGTTTTTGAAGATCTCGATATATATTAGACAAGGCATTTCATCATATGAATGATAACATTATATCATTGTTTAGTGATGCATTTCTGAATCTGGTTACCTATCAATGTTTGAGATCCATTACAAGTCCTAAAATGTTGAAAATTTAACTGTCACTCAAATTAAAAAAGCAAATTTAAAAACTCAATGCCCATTGCATCCCCACGACTCTGCTGTTTTTATATAGAAGCTCTTCTACTGTGGTAATTGGAGTAGATAAGTAGATAATAGTACAACCAAGTGCAAAAACCTCAGATGTAGTATATATTCCTTACAGTTGCACTTACAGTTCCAATATTCTGAGACTCAAAGTTAAAGTCCTCAAAGTTTCAACAGGCACTGTCTGGTCACTAAGCATGTAAACTTTGCCACCTTCCAAATTAGATAATACATTTTGATCTGCCTTTTTCCAGAGGATAAGGATATGAATCTTAGGGATACCCTTGTTAAAGTGGGTAATTCTTTGGCATATTTGGCAGTTTGAAACTTAATATCATGTTATATGCTCTTGTGTATCAAAGCAATGCTTTAATAATGGTGCTTGAAGGAAAAGGAAGTGGAGAAGGCAAAATTCTGGATA
Organism: Protopterus annectens; assembly: GCF_019279795.1. Taxonomy (NCBI): domain Eukaryota; kingdom Metazoa; phylum Chordata; order Ceratodontiformes; family Protopteridae; genus Protopterus; species Protopterus annectens. The sequence goes on from NC_056729.1 coordinate 728,376,936, forward strand.
TGTTGAGTACGGCTACGTTCCAAAGTTATGTGCACTGTTTGGCTGTTTAATGTGGCTTACTACAGGATAAATTGTGCTGAGTATGCAGTTATGTTCGGAAGGCAGGATTGACTTAGGGGACAGCCTTAGTTGTTTAATGGGATTTCCCATATCAAAAACCTTATTCAGGCAAGGGTCTTGTTTGAGGAAGTAAGAAAAATGCAGCAAGATAGAGGCTGTGATTTATAGATATACATTGTACTCTCTCCATTTCTCTGTTTTTCCCCATGGTGTCCTTTCCTGCAACTATTCACCCTCATCTCTTCTAATGTCTTTACACCTCTCTATAATGATATGCTTCTATCCTTGTGGCATAAGCTATCTCAGTCATTATGGCTACGTCTTATCCAAAGAGCTGTGCTAAGTATAATTCCATTTTTCCAACCATGTTTTGACATTGTAATCTGTTTCTTGAACTTAATGTTGTAGCATATTCTTGCATTGGTGAATATGTCTATATGTTTTATCATATCCTTGTATCTGTAAATGTGTATGTTCATTTCATATGTGATCCTATTCACCCAGGCAGTGCTTGCAAATGATTCACTGAGATCAGTGCACTACCCTGGTAAACAAATATGAATACATAAATAAATAAATAAGGTGTCTGTGCAAAAGCTCTATGCAGTGAAGTGTCACTTTATGGTAAGCAAGGGAGGCAGTGAACATCCTAATGAAAATATGCAACACTTATGTGCAGCTAATCCTGCTTCCGAGCATGTAAATGATCCATGCAGTAAGTATGGAAGTATACCACTGATGTAGTGTGTCTGTGAATATGTACAAAGCCATGTAGTGCAATATGCACTCAGAAATGTAAGAATGAAGTCACAGAGTGACTGCTAGCTACATAGTGCAATCTCATGAGAATGTGAAATATGAACTCTTGACAGATACATCTTCATAGGTTCACAGGTTGGTACTAGGCTATCAGCCCTAGGGCCTATACAAGCCTAGCCAAACAATTCCCCGGATATTTCTTCCCACAATATTTACTTCCCTGGATCCCTGTCTAGCAGGGCAACTGACGTGATCCCCTGGGTGAATTTCCTATCTCCCATCCAATCGTCAAGGTTTCTTTTGAAGAGGGCCAAAGAGGCGCACTGTTTGACATGTATGGGCAGTCTATTCCAGAGTTTGGGAGTCTCTGGGTCAGGAACCTATTCCTCCAGCATGTTTTGTTCATTGTGATGACATTGTGATGACAAGGTTTAGATCCCTGGAGCATGAGGGATTGGGATTTCTTTAAATCGAGCATGTCCAACAGCTCAGGGTTTGACATGGCCTTGTATGTTAAGCAGAGCTCGCCTATGAGTAGACGATATGCCACAGAGTATAGCTGAAGTTTTTTTAGATGGTCAGCATAGGGCATCTGCTTTAGGCCTGTGAATCTTTTAGTGAGGTATTTCTGCAGCTTTTCCAGCTGTTGCCGATGTCTTGTGAGGTACATACCAAACAGGGCATTGTATTCTATAATGGGTCTAATGAGGGATGAGTACAGTGTGACAATGACCTCCTTTTTTCTGGATGAAAAGCCCTTAGTGATGAGGTGTGCCACATAGAAGAATTTCCTGACTGTTGTGGTGAGGTGGTTATCGAAGGTGAGACCACTGTCCACCTGTGTCCCTAAGTCTCTCATCACACTTTCGGTGTTTAGTGTACTGCCACTTATGTGATAATTCATGGGTACATGTTTTTTCCCAAAGGGGATAACTATACATTTCTTGGCATTGAGCTTGAGCCCATGGCTCTGGCACCAAGCATCTGTTTCTATAAGGCCCTTTTGTAGAATATCCACATAATTTGGGGATTCAATAATGGCTCCCAGTTTGCAGTCGTCTACAGACTTTGTTAGCTAGAGTCCCTTAGTGTTGGCCTGTACTTCAGAGAAGTAGATGCCAAACAAGAGCGGACCCAGGACTGAACCCTGAGGTACTCCACTTGTCCCTTGTCTGGAGCTGGATTTGGAGTTGCCTACTTTTAAAGTCTGGGTTCTGTCAGTAAGCCATTTGGCAACCCATCGAGTGACGTAGGGATTTATGCCCAGCTTAGTAAGTTTATCTATGATTCCAGAGTGTGGGATGGTGTTGAAGGCCTTGGTGAGGTCCAGATATACTGTGTGGACTGCCTTACCCTCGTCCACAGCTCTGGAGACTGATTCAAAGAAGTCAATCAAGTTCAGGAGACTCGCCCCTTCACAAACCCAAACTGGGTGGGGTCCAGTGTTTGAAGGTTACCAGTGTCTTTGTTTATAAGTTCCACGATAATGCTCTCCATGCCCTTGCAGATCAGGCTCGTCAGACTGATGGGACGGTAGTTCCTGGGATCCAAGGTGGATCCCCCTTGTGGAGTGGGATAACTGCAGCTGTGTGCCACTCAGTGGGCACGAAGCCTGAGGTGAGGCTATGATTAAACATGACACATAGGTGAAGTGCCACTTTATTTTGTAGTTCATGTAGTACACAGCCTGGGATGTCATCTGGTCCCATGGATGCTGTATTCTTAGCTTTGGAGAGTGCAGTTTCTACCTGTGTGGCTGTGATTACTGGAATTTGGTAATCTTTTGGTATTGAGATGGGCCCTTTAGGGGGTGAGAGGGGGATGAAGTTGGCACTGAATCGATGTGCCAGGATATTGGCAATATCTTTGGGATCAGTATATTTAATGCCATTGTGTTGTAGCTCAGAGCAGATCTGAGCATTGCCATTTAGATTCTTGACATAACTATAGAATGCCTTGTGGTTGTCTTTGAAATCTTTGGCAATTTTATTTTTGCAACTAGCTTTGGAGGATTGTATGAGGGATCTCAGCTTCTTACTGATGCTGGTAAGGGAGTTTTTTGCATCTTGGGATTTTCTTGTTTTCTGCAACAGTTTCTTCCTTCTGTTGTATAGTTTGTTTATGGCAGGGAATCACCAGATTGGCTTCCTTTTTTTTGGAGGAGAGTGTCTTGGTTTTATTTGGGATGGCACGATTCATGCACTTGTGGATGTGCTCATACAGTGCCTTAGTGTAGGATTCAGCAGTTGAACTTTCAGCTTCCGTCTGCATGGGTGCCATGAAGTTTGTTACTTCTGACTTAAGTAGCATGAAGTTGGCTTTGGAGAAGTTTTTTACAGAGGTTTCCTTAGTGGGGGTGGGATGTGGATGCCAAGGGTGATTTGCTTATGGTCAGACCTGACAAATGAGGGGGTAACCACTGGTGTGGAGCATCTATCTCCCATGTTGGTAAGGACCAGGTCTAGGATATTGGAGCCCCTGGTGGGACAATAGATTAGTTGATCCAGGATGTTGGAATTTATGAATTCCAAGAACCGTTGGGAAAAGGTGTTGGTACTCGAGTAGTTTTCCCAATTAATGGCAGGTCGTTGAAATCACCCAATATTAGGGTGTTTGGCTGTATCTTAATATTTTTCAGTATGTTTAGAAAGGTGTAGTGAGAAGCTTGGGGCATGGTGGGGGATCTATAGCAAGCTACAATTTGGATTGCAGTCTTACCTAGTGTTAGTTGCACCTGGAGAATTTCAGATACATTGTGTTGATCAACTAGCCTGGAGGTGTAAATATCCTTGGTGAATATGGACACTCCTCCACCTTTAGTGTTTTGGTTTTGGTTTTGTGGCCGAAAAGTGTGGTAAGAGTTGTAGCCTGGTATTGCAGAGGTGCTCTCTGGAGTCTTGAACCAGGTCTCAGTTACTGCACAGATATTGATGTTCTCCATTTTTAGGAGTGCCTCGAGAGAGTGCATTTTGAGGTTTAGACTTCTAGCATTGAGTAGCATTACCTTCAGATTTTGCATGCTTGTATCTGTTATGGTGGTGGTTTTGTCCTTTGAACCTTGCCTAAAAAAGGCACTATAGGGGTGGCAAGAGCTTTAGCCAGTAACCTGAATCCCAGGGGTGACAGGTGCAGACCATCTCTGGCAAAGCATTGTGGTTTGTCGATCATGTCATCCCAGGCAGACAGATACTGGATCCCCTTTGAATGACACCAGAAGCTTAGCCAATCATTGAAGTCAATCATTTTGTCCTTATACTGTGGTATAATTCTGGGCAAAGGCAGGATGCTACTCAGGGCTAGGATCATACCTGTCTGGGCCACATGCTCTGAGAGCTCTTCCATGTCTCTTTTCATGTAGTGCATGGAGGTATGTCTCAAGTCTTTCACTCCAACATGGACAATGACAGAGTCATATTTGTACTTTTTGTGGAGTGACTTGAGTGCATGCGTTATGTGGTGGATACTGGCACCTGACAGGCAGCTGACTGTAATTTTCTCCTTGCTCAGCCTGGTGAGTGGGACATCAGTGTGCCTTACTATAGAGTCACCTATGACTAAAGTGTTGGGTACATTGCCTTGCCTTAGGGGCTATTGTTGGGTGGCAAACTGGTGTTGTGAGCTATGTGTCACTTTGGTTGTGACTGGTGTTTGTTTGCGTTTCAGCTTCGGAGGTCCTTGTTGCTTGGGCAGGTTAATGTTAAGGGCCTCCGCATATGTGGGTTTAGCACTGCTATGTGTGGGTGTTGATGGTGTCAGTTTTGAAGGGCTATGTGTTGCTTGAGGTGTAGTGCAGGTGTTAACCTTCTCCTCTTGACTGTCTAGCACAATCTTGGCTGGAGAGAGCTTTACTTCCAGTTTGGCTATGTAAGTGCATCTCTCACAGGTTGTAGTGTTGGGTGGTAGGAGGAGATGGTTGTCTGTGTACATGAGGCAGTTGCTGCATTGCCCCAGTATGCCCAGATTCACCACGTGGACAGGAGAAATCACCAGAAGATGACTCTTGGACATGCCTGTTTAGGTGCTTTTTTTGTAAAGCACAAGAGCTGTTTTCCCTTACCTTTGTAAGGTACTTTGGAATTGTTGGCTGTTTACTGCCTATGATTAATTTCTCCTTATTAACAAGGAGAGTTGAGTGCTTCTATCAGTTTAAGGCAAGTGCTAGTCACAGGGGTTCAGATTTTAGTGCTACTACTGAGAAACCAGCTAGTTCTAAGGGAAAATTTGAAGAGCAGACTTTATGGCAGCTGGAATAGTTTAACCATAGCCCCTCTGTGCTGCACGATGTGAAAAATGTGCAAACACACACGTTTCTAAGCCAGAAAGTTGAAAGGGATAGAAATCAGCCCAAAATGGCTAATAAAATTACAATTTCAGAGCTGGAAACCACTTCTCTAGTGTTAGATAGGCAGTATAATGCTCATCACTCCCACTGGTAAGCTGTAGGACTTCCCTCTACCACAGCAAGGTCTGTATAGCTCTGAACACAGAAAATAAATTCCTGAAACCAGCAAAACCTGGGGTCTGGACTATACTAGCTAGGAAAGGTGGGAAACGAGCATACAAGATAGTATGTTTTTTTTTTGGTTAAAACAGGCTAAACAATCCAATAATACAGTAAATAAACACAGAAAAGGCTAACACACTTGAGCGTGTAGCCCTAAACAGTAAATGCAATTAAAACTCTACAAAATTAGCAATTTAAAACTTTTTGAATGAAGCAACGCAAATGCACAACTGAAAAATGATTTAAGAGGCATTATACCATGACCCCTCATTAATATTCCAAAACGTGCACGCTGATTGGCCAGCGTGCACGTTGTAAATCGACTTATACTAATGGAAAAAGGTCCGGTCGCCTGGACTTTTTCCAATAGTATAAGTCTCTTTTAAAACACTGTCTCGCTATGTTAAAAGAGTTTAACATAGCGACATAGGTTTAAAAAAAGCAATGGAGATCTCCGTTGCTTTTTTTAAAGCTGTCTCGCTATGTTAAACTCCTTTAACATAGCGACACAGTGTGTAAAAAGCATCAGAGATCTTGCTTTCTCCGTTGCTTTTTTTTTTAAACCTGTCTCGCTATGTTAAATGGGTTTAACATAGCGAGACAGCTTTATAATAAGCAACAGAGATCTCCGTTGCTTATTTTAAAGCTGTCTCTCTATGTTAAACCTGTTTAACATAGCAAGACAGGTTTAAAAAAGCAATGGAGAAAGCAAGATCTCCGTTGCTTTTTACTGTTTTGCTATGTTAAATGGGTTTAACATAGCGAGAGAGCTTTAAAATAAGCAATGGACATTTCCGTTGCTTATTTTAAAGCTGTCTCGCTACGTTAAACCCATTTAACATAGCAAAACAGTAAAAAGCAACGGAGATCTTGCTTTCTCCATTGCTTTTGGCCACAGCTCTGATGTACTGCGTAGGCATGCGCAGTACATCAGAACTGCCGTGCGGATACCAGACAGCTGCGGAAGGGCAGCAAAGAGGCATTATACAATGCCATTATTTAAGAAAAGTAATTATTTATTTTCTTAAATAATGTCATAGTATAATAGCAATAACCCACTTCTGGGTGTGGGTAATGCGGGATTTACCCATGGTTGTCTTTGTTTGGTCCCACGCCAACCGTGGGTAAATCCCGCATTACCCACACCCAGGCGTGGGTTATTGCTATAGTAATACAGTAGAATAAGTAGCTAGTCTACATATACAGAAAAGTCTATATATGCAGAAAAGCAGCTAAAACACACTAAAACAATTCAGATGCAGTGCAGCCCAGAGCACTTGAGTTGTAGCAATATTAAAGCAAATACTGTTTTCATAGCCGGCCTTAGGCATAGGCCAACTAGGCGGCCGCCTATGGCGCCGCTGTAGCAGGGGCGCTTTTCTAGTATTTATTTGGTGTAGGTAGACCAGGATGGGGGCACCAGATGGTGTGGTAGGGGGCGCCGTGGAGCCCCTTTGCCTAGGGCACCAGTTGACCTAAGGCTGCTCCTGACCGTTTTAATAAATGCACTAAAATATATTCTATATTTCCAAAATGTTTGAGAAGCACAGTCAGAACACAATTAGAGTCAGGCAACATTTTTTTTTGTAAGAAAGGGAGAAAGGAGAAACAGAAGGAAAGAAACTAAGTGGGTTGGCCTTCTCAGATGTTCTCTCTGTATTAGGTAGCATGAGCTAATGACACTAGACTGGGAGGAGTGTCCCAGATCAAATTTACAGTAGGGGCGATCAACTGCAAGCCAACAAGTATAACAGCAAGACACCAACAGGGAGGGAGGATGGGTACCAATACTACAGCTAGTAGCCTACATTCTTTTAGACAGCAAACACTACAGAAATGTTTATCACAGCAGTGAGCCACAAAATGAAAGATTTTAAACAGATAAAGGAGCAAGGATACTCTACAGAGTGCTTTTAACTGCAAACAAATCAGTTATATGATACACTCCTTGGCAGGAAATCAGAACAAACAAATAGGTGCTTAACAAGTACTGGAAATAGCAATAAAATACAGTAAAAAGTATACAGCAGGCAGTAAAAGGTGCTATATATAAATTGCTAGAAGCAATAAACAGTATAAATAAGCCAAAAAACAGGATACTTATTGTTGTATCTGAATGTAAATAAGGGCTTGAGGCTGCTAAGTTACACATGTTAATACTTCCCTTAGCTGGATGGCACCAAGCATCACAAACATTTAAGTATCCATATATTATCTGCAGCATGGTGTAGCTGTATGAGGACACTTCTTGGATTCATTAAAGGGAGGAAAACGCTGTACAGGAAAGTAGGAAAAGATTAAGAGCAAGCAGCAGTTGCAGATAAATACAACATAAAGGAACTTGCAAGATAAAGAGGAAGGAGAATACATTTGTTTTATTTTTTTTGTAGGGATAAGGCCCCCCCTTTTTAATTTTTTTATTTTTTGAGTGAAGAGATGAGGTGGTAGGTTGAATGGGAAAGCGGAGTGGAAAAGGAAGATAGAATAATGTATGGGACAGACAGACAAACACAGAACAATGCACAATAGGATGGGGAGGCATGAGATGAATAGAGATAAACAGAGGGTAAATGAATGATGAAGGGAAGGGTCAAACAAACTGCAGGTATAGGGTGTGACACAAAAGGAATGGTATACATAAGACTGGGGAATAATTTGGGGATGCGAGCAGCTGATATGTTTTCTCCCTGATGTCGTTGCAACTTTCCATCTCCATAGTATATAACATCACAGTGCATTGCTGCCTTTTTCTCATACTAGCTACATAAAAACAAATTTACTTATTATCTCAGCAGCTGACTGCACTTCTTGATTTCTGGTATTGCTGAAGGTCTGCTTATTCTAATTAATATAGTATCACAATATTTAAAGCTACTTTTCTACAGTGCCACTGTAAAGAGTAAGCGGTTACCTTTCTGGTATACCTTTACGACTTGACTGACTGTTATGCTTGTACCTCTCAGCTGGCCCTGATTTTCAAACACATCCCTGATTTTGATACAAATTTTAGCTCTGTCCCTCTTAATCCTTCCTAAAACTGGTGACGTTTGGAGACATGGTGGTGAGTTGCACTTAATAAATAATGGCAATAATTACAGTTACAGACTTCTTTTACTTCAGAAAAATCTATATTAATTCACAATATCGTATTCTGTTAACATCTCAGGTTAACAGTACTGATATTTTAAAAAGTGTCCCTGATTGTCCGTGATTATTTTTGGATTTGTCCCTGATTCTGTTGAGGTTTGTCCGTATTTATTTGAGAGCTGTGGACTGCACTTGAAACTGCTCATTCACATTATCTGTGGCTATTACAGTTACTGCATCCAGATCTAGTGAGTTAGACAATCCATTGTTCATGGTTTTTATTAGCTGAGGTTTTTACTAGCTAGGTAGAAACCACATTAGCCTATTGGGTGAAACTATTTCATTGAATATTTCATTGAATTTTTCCACTGTTACTGATTTCCATATTGACCCTACGTAGTTTGTCACTTTTGCAATTCTTTTTTTCCACACATTGCGACTACTACAGCACTCACAGCTCATTCTTTTATCCTTTAGCCATAGCGTAGTTTATCACTTTTTTTAGCAAGTTAGTAATTATCTTCTTAACCTATCCTATATCCCTTCATCTGTACTGGACAGTGTAGAATCTCAGTCAGCTGTCCTATACCCCTTCATCTGTACTGGACAGTATGGAATCACACTCAGCTGTCCTGTACCCCCTCATCTGTACTGGACAGTGTGGAATCTCAGTCAGCTGTCCTATACCCCTTCATCTGTACTGGACAGTATGGAATCACACTCAGCTGTCCTGTACCCCCTCATCTGTACTGGACAGTGTGGAATCTCAGTCAGCTGTCCTATACCCCTTCATCTGTACTGGACAGTATGGAATCACACTCAGCTGTCCTGTACCCCTCCAGCTGTCCTGTACCCCTTCATCTGTACTGGACAGTGTGGAATCTCAGTCAGCTGTCCTATACCCCTTCATCTGTACTGAACAGTGTGGAATCTCAGTCAGCTGACCTATACCCTTTCATCTGTACTGGACAATGTGGAATCTCAGTCAGCTGTCCTATACCCCTTTGTCTGTAATGGACAACCTTTAATCTCAGTCAGCTGTTTTTCCTTCTGTAGTCAGCCTAATAGCATTAATTGTTTTGAGTGACTGAAGTTACTGCCTCTTGCTTACCAAAAACTCTCAGTCTTACCTCACAATGATTCAGTAAGTGAAAGGTGTAAGTATTTACTTAACTTGGAGACCACCTTCTCACCTCAGAGTACATTTGGTAAGCACAACATGTATACACATACAGCAGAGTGACAAGGGTACTGACTCCAAGCCCTTATGGCCCACTGAGAATGTATCAAACTATGGTAATATTTTAGTAATACATGACTCATTTTTAAGGCATACGGGCACCATGTTCACCAGGTTGCATGAGAATATGGTGAGAGCTAACTGTCTTTCTGGAGCCAGGATCCAGGATGTAACAAGGACTCCATAAAGCAGAAAGCACTTAAACAGATAAAGATGATCCCTAATACCAAACACAAGTAAAAAAAATGGAATCAAATCACCACACACTTATTCAATAAAAAATGTTTATTAAGTACTATCTTATAGCTTTTGCTTAAATGCTTTGTCAGGTAAAAACTTTTAAAGCATCAGCTGTTTACATTTATAATGAATGAGTGCATCACATGACTACAGTCCATAAAATAAATTGATGCATCCCAATACACAATCATTATTTAAACATAGACCATTCAACAAATAATAAATGGAATATAGAATATTTCAAACAAACTTCTGGTAAAAATCTTAGTATCCTTTGCTTTAATACAGGCTTAACACTGACTTTGTCATTTAGGCCTAGATAAGCACCCAGTCTCATTCTGTTTATGCTGTTTATGGAGTAATAGTCAATGCTCTCCATTCTGTTAATTATATCACCCCCACTCCTCGTCTCATCTATAATTGCTAGTACACTAAATTTAAGAGTGTGTAATGTCTGTGTTCATTATGTGTCTAAATAGTGCATTCATACTAAGTTGTCTTTTAATATCGGAAAGGTGGTCGCAGATACCTTATTTTAGTTTGCGATTCATTTTTTCCTATATAGAATGCATTACAGCATTCATACTCTGGTAAATATGTCACATTCTTGGGAGTTGCAATCCATGAAACCTTTAAAGATGTAGACTTTACTTGTTATAGGGTATATAAACTCACCATTTCTAGAAATAAACTTATAATAATTGTACTTAGTATCTGCAGAAGTCCTTTGTCTCTGACAGAGTCTAATTTTCTTTATTTTGTCCAGTTCCTTGTAACATAGGAAATGTTTAAGAGAACAGGCTTTCTTATATCCACATCTGGGATAATCTGGTACTACATGTTGAAGAGGATGTAACAAGTGCTCTTCATTGCCTCCATCCTGACAGTGGTCCATGTGGGGTGAATGACAGACACAGAGGGACATGCCGAAGGATATAACTGAGCTTGCTATGCTTGTGTGTGAGGCAGAAAAGACACTAGTCCTGAGTGGTATATTGCCATCACCCAGAATGATGCCAAGATTCAAAGACAAGATAATTGTCTTTAATAATTGGCTATGTAGTTCGTGTCATTCTAGAGGAATCTAATATTTGTCTTTCTGCTTTGCCAAGGATGGCCTGCAACTCTCTTATCAAGGATTTCACATTCTAGTTAAAGCCTGTGCTGTCTCCATAGTGTCTTTTTAGGAATTTATTTATACGGGTATTCCACTATAGGGGGTGTTTTTTAAAGATCTCATTGTATTTGTTGCGGATAGGGTGATTCCAACCTAGTAAATTCTCATTTGGACATATCATTGTGGTTCTACTGACTGCCAGGAGTCCTAACAAAAGAAAATGTCTGAACTTGAGACTTTCCTGCAACTTGAACACATTCATATATGTATAGTTACCGAAACATGGTTTCAGAGCAATGAAAGCACTTCCTCTCTTCCTGGGTTTAATGCCTATCATGTCTTCAGACCAACTGGCAATTGTGAGGGAGTATTAGTATTTGTCAAGGATATCACAACCTCACAAAAAATTCTGTGATACATCACATGTTCATAGGTTAGTATTAAGCTATCTACCCTTGTAGGATATTTTAAAGCCTATCCAATTACCTTGTGCGAGAATAAAACCCTGTGCTTTGTGTCTGTAAGGTAAACACCTTAACCATTATGCCAACCTCCTAATCCCTAAATTATAGGTGAATACTAGGCTAACTGCCTGAAAGGCCATTTCAAGCCTAGCCAGTATATCCTGAGGCCAGAATCAAACCCTGCACCTCGGGTCTGTGAGGTGAAGACCTCAACTATTATACAAAACCCACCACCCATGTGAACTTCTAGAAGTCCATATCACCCTGAACAAGATAAATTACTACTTCATAGCTAGCAATAGTAAACCCTCTATGTCTTCTTCTGAGCACAATAGCCATTGTAACACATTAGCTAAAATTCCCACTCTTCAGTTACTTGATGACTTAAATAAATTCAGCTATAATCCTCTTCTGAAGGCTCCTATTGCAAAAGCTGCTACTTATGCCTCTGACTTCTATTCCCACTTAAATAGTTGAATTGATAAGGCAGTTCCTATCTACAACAAATGTAATGAGAAGTTTAAAAACAACTCTCTGTGGTGGAAAACCTGATAAATTATACAACTAGAGAAAGAAACTGCTTCATGCTTATAAGAGGACTCATTCTATCTACCTTAAGAGCACACATAAGCAAACTAACAAAGAGCTTATGGGAACTATGAGGAATCACAGAGCTGAATATGAACTTACCATATCCATTAAAACCAAAAATAAATGCAAATCTTTCTTTAACTATGTCAGGAAGTTAAGAACTATCACTCAAAAGAGTTCAGAGTTAGTCCACAATAATACTAGTCTCTCTCTGACGCAAAGGAAATAACTTTTATACTAGCTAACAAATTTAGTGCAAATTTTACTACACCCACAGTTGTAGCTATCCCACAGGTTCCATACATACCTCTCCACCTCTTAGTATAAGAAATCTGGACAAAGCCTAAAATAATGGGGGGGGGGGGGGGGGCAAAGGCTCAAAATTTGGACATATTTTAAATTTTGCTCATATAAACACATAACGTAGCTAGAATAAAAGGATTGGTGTTAGCATGCATTTTGTAAAGGAAACAAAGCCTGAAACTCAAATGTATATCATCATTTAGTGACTTCAGTCCACAGCAATTTGCTAGAAAACCACAAATTTTATGAGGAATTGACCAAAAATATGAGGCAAAAAACTGGACGTGGTGGGAAAATCTGAACAGTTGAGAGACATGGTTCCACAGTCCCAGACATCTCCTTTAATTACTATGGAACAAGTTCTCTCAGCCCTTTTGGAAACTAGGACAATTTCATCCATGGACCCTGACAACATACCAGGTTGCCTGATCATTAGTGCCAGATATGACCTTTGTGAACCCCTACTTAAACTCTAGAATCTAAGCATGTCCACAGGTTATATTCATGAAGCATGAAAAAAACAGCTATTGTAGTGCCATTACACAAAGGTCACCCAGCCCTCGACCCTGGTAACTATAGACTTATTAGTCCACTATATTTAGACCTGGCCAAGTCCTTTGACATTATTTTCCATGCAAGCATTATTGATAGACTTGTAAATCTGAATATAAATCCTTATACTGTGCAATAGAGAGCTGAATGGTTGTTTGACAGAAACCATGTGCTTAGTGTAGCAGGTGCCACTTCTGAAAGCAAAACGGTTACCAGTGGGGTATCAAAGGGCTCAGTTTCAGGCCCTCTCCTTTTGGCATATATTTCTCAGACCTTCAGTCCAGCACTTCTGGTCTATGGCTAACTAAGTTTGCAGATGACTGTAAATTGGGATTTGTTATTTGATCAACTGACTCACAATTGCTCCAACACAGCTAAGGCAGAGTTAACAATTGGTATAAGGACAATGGTCCTTAAATTAAATGTAAAAACATGTAGCATAGTTCATTTTGGTAAACAAAAGAGTGACACTTACCATATGGGACATGTACCCCCCTCCCCCCGCAATCAGATACTGTTGTAAGGGATCTGGATACTCTTGTCGATAATTCCTTACCATTTGACCGTCATGTTTCTTTTTATCTGGCCAATCTTATTTCAAAGCTTCTCCTCTAGATCCAACAAAGCCTTAGTTCCCCTCTACTCATATCTGATTAGAGCTGTTATTGAATATAATGCATCTTTTGGCACATATTTATCTAAATGTATCACACAACATGAGAGGACTTGGAGATTCATAACTAAAAAGATCGATCAGTGGCCTCAAAACTCTTAGTTATCAGTAGAGACTGGCAGACCTGCCTGTGTACTCAGTCTCTTACAGACTCTTCCATGGATTTCTATGTCTAGCCTTTCATGCCATGAAAGATCCAAACATATTTGATTTCCTATTTTTTCACAGAACTAATAGAACATCAAATACTCAGTTAAAGAAATTAAACCTTTATCAGGAGATAAAGAACTGTTTGGCATAATAGATTTATATCTCAAGGGTTCCCTCACCTCTGGAACAAACTTCTACTACGTGTCAAGCAACATAGCACCTTTGCCACCTTCAAGGTAAACCTAGATGGATGGCAAGACTTATATTCTCTCCTGGTCTATATATTTTCACCCTCCGTGTGGCCAGGGGAGAATATTGAAAATGTTTTTTTGGCTAGGATTAAAATGGTTTGCAGGCTGATTGCCTAATACTTATCTGTGAACCTATGATGGATCAGAGTGGCTGGTGCTATGGGCAACACCCTCCTCTGGTGACCTGATGATAGTTGTTGACTAGCTGAGCAACTTTGTAATTCACTCCAGGGGGCTGTCCAAGTAACCATGTATCTTACCACTGCTGTCTCCACTGCACACCCCACCACCTGCTCTGGCTGCAGCTGGGACATGTCAAGCAGTGCAGGTAGGCTACCTGCCAGTGACAGGATGGAAGCCCTCTCTTGTGAGACAGTTCTAGTTTCATCATCCCACTCAAGAGTGGGGTGTGGTGGAGCCACCTGCTTACCAATTTTATTATCCATACTTGCAAAGGAAGAATAAAATGAACAGGAAGTTTTTAACTGATTTTGTGCAGATATTGGACTAAATAATTTATCAGATATTGCCACACTTATGAATGAATTAATTATGCCTGGCCAGAAACCTCTCTTATCTTCTGTAGAAAGAAACAAATTGGTATTGCACGCTGCTAATGCTGAAAGACAAAGGGCATAGTAAAGGTCTGTGATACATGTAAGATAAGATGGTAGAATAATACAAGCACTCCCATACATACTTTTTCATAGCTGTGTGACAGGCAACAGTCAAATATTTGCCCTCTGACTATATATTAATATAATAAACTGAGTGTGGCACAGGTGTACATGGGGACACACCAGGTATTGTGCAGTCACCATGACATGGTGCATTGTGATCCCAACATTACACAAGGAAAAGAACATAATGCTCACTATACCATTTGTGGTATCCCTGACTAACCTCTATCTTCCATGCATAAAGCTCAACAAGGTTATTGCACTTCGGGTCATCAAAATGTTACCTGCACCCCACCCATTCTTGATAATATCAGTGGCAGAGAACAACTCATCAGCCAGGTCATACCAGTCATCCAAGTTTTCAGTGTACCATGATAGGGCTCAGTAGGCATTCGCTGTAACAGCTGTAAAGGAAGAAAACATTGTATTTGTCTGCATTATGCACTATGGATTCACTTTCTGGTGAGTTCTAGAGGAAGCAGTCACTCTCCAGATTGTTTTTTTTTTTGAAAATAGTGTAACTTTCATGAAGAACAAGATGGCAGACTGTGAATCATGCCTGCAGCATAGTTGCTGTATTGTGATAATCTGTAATGTAACATAGCACATGTACATACCTAAGCAAGTCTCCATCACGAGCTCATAGCTGTAGGCTGTCATAGACGGGCATAGGTGACTAGCTGCTCTTTATGCCTTTAGTGCAACAGAGCAAATTATAACAATTCATAGGTAGTCATGCTCGCTGACCTAATTTGCCTATGTGTTGCACAGATATGCATAAGCTCATGTGGCCTACCTTGCTAAACATGTGCAGCTTTCCATTGGAATTCACAGTTCAGAAGGCTAGCAACAGCTGTGTGTGTGTGTGTGTGTGTGTGTGTGTGTGTGTGTGTGTGTGTGTGTGTGTGTGTGTGTGTGTGTGTGTGTGTCTTATGTTTGTAGAAGGTACTAACAACAATGTAGCTATCAGTATCAGGACACCCTAACTGTCTGCATGTCTGCCAGTGTTACAGTATTCATATTGCTTGTCTGGTGCATGTGGTGGCCTGTAGTAGTATATACAGCAGTCATATGTCTACATACATATTTTCTGCCACCAGGCATCCTGAGTGAATGTCACCAAGATGACCCCATTTGTTTGTAGCATGGATGCCTGCTGTAGTTTCCCAGAGATGGACGCTTCTCTGAAATAGACTTCCTGTTCACATAAAACAGAGTTCCTCACTGACCCTATTCAAACACAACCTAGATAACTGGATGGGAGACCACAAATTCACCCCTCAGATGAAACCCATGTGCTTCATGGACAGGAATAGCTGATGTTGATCACAGAGCCTCTCTATTCATAAATATGTACTGTGACCTACCGAAAAAGAGCAAATGGGTATAGTTGGGAGTAGCATGGCTAGGCTTGTAAAGGCTCTAGAGCCACTAACTTAGTAACCTTCTGTGAACCTATGAACACATATCTATTGACATGTACACCTACTGAGTGCATGCCCATATAAGTTCATAGGTTCATAGGTGTTTACTAGGCTAATGAACACAAGGGCCTTTTTAAGCCTAACCATGCATCCCAAATCTCTGACAAGTTCTGGTACGCATGATAAGTGTAAGCAGGGGCTTGGAAGATGAAACATATACAAGCACAGGCCTGAGAGATGAACCATTTACAGGTTCCCTGTGTCCATTAGAGACATAGGTGCCAATGATGAATTTCCTGTTCCCCATTCAATTGTCCAAGTTATACTTTAATTGGGTTAGCGAGGAACAATGGTTTACATGGATGAGGAGCCTATTCCAGAGACAGTGTAGTTTCTGGGATAGATATCTGTCTCTCTAGCAGGCCCCATTTATATCAGTGGCAAGGTTTAAGTAATTTAGAATGGGTAATTCTGGTGCTGTTTGTTTTGATAATATGCAGGAGGTCCATCAGGGTGGGGTCTGACAATGTCCTGTATGCCAGACATGGATCTTACCTGAACAGCCTGTATGAGACAGAATACAGGTATAGGGCCTTGAGGCGGTCTGCACAGGACATTTTACTTATACCCTGTATTCTTTTAGTGAGGAACCTCTGTGGATGTTCCATTTGCTGGATATGCTTGGTTAGGTACATACCAAAGGGTGTATTGTACTCAATGATAGATCTGATGAATGCTGAATACAGTGGAACAATTACTTCCTTGGACCTAGATGTCATACCTTTGTTTATACGTTGCACAGCATAGAATTATTTTATCACTACTATACACACATGATGGTCAAAGGCTAGATTACTGTCTATGTGTGTCCTCAAGTCCCTGACTACTGGGTCATCTCTAAGGGGTGTGCTGTCAGTATGATAGTTACCAGGGGTGGATGACTTTCTGAAGGATACTATTATGCATTTCTTGGAATTTAGCTTTAGTCCATGGGTCTGACTTCAGTTGTTTGTGTTAGCCCTTCCTGCTTTACCTCATACCACTGTATTATCTTTGCCTCCATAGTTATTTGCTCCCAGTACCTTGGTCTCTGATAATTTTCCTCCCAAACATTGCAGCCCCACTCTTACCTATTTTCTATACCACTACTTGCAGTCATTGCTATTGGTAAAATCTCCTTTCTCAATTGCTGTGTGGGAATAGCGTTTATTGTAATTTCCACTGATGATACCCATCAACCTGCAGACACTGAACATAATAACAAAGGCCCTTGGAAAGAAGAAGCTTACAGCCAAAATTCTGGACATCTAATTAACATAAAATTTGAATACCAAATAACACATAACTCTCTCAGCTTCCAGTGGAAATGTGGGTTAATATTCAGAAACACGTTTAAAAGAAAGAATGACAAAATGATGAAAAATATTAGCACATTATAAGACACAGCATAAAATGTGTAGACTTTAATGAAATGTTTCATTGAATTGAAGT